>NW_027672809.1:600000-815000 GCF_964194105.1 Spermophilus citellus | reverse complement strand
GTGGAACTCTAAATCAAACACGGTTTGTGCTAGCTTCTTGAAACTTGACACGATAATGTAGTTTCAAGTTCTATCTCTAGGTTTTGTTTCCTCTTGATGTAGCCCTAAGCAGTGACTGGCGAGATACACTGTCCTTGAAAGGGGTTGCCAAGCTTCCCAAAATTACGAATCTCCAGAAATCTCAGCAACTATTTTTTCACCCAAACTGGATGATACTTTCAGGTAATGATCAGTACACTAAGCCCACTTGGTTCCCCAAATTTCGTTCTTCTATGTTGAAGCGTTCGTTTCCAGTAACAGTTTCAATTTTGGCGTTTCACTCTGTTTCCTCCAATATTGATAGGTGTACGTGGAACTCTAAATCAAACACGGTTTGTGCTAGGTTCTTCAAACTTGACACGATAATGTAGTTTCAAGTTCTGTCTCTAGGTTTTGTTTCCTCTTGATGTAGCCCTAAGCAGTGACTGGCGAGATACACTGTCCTTGAAAGGGGTTGCCAAGCTACCCAAAATTACGAATCTCCAGAAATCTCAGCAACTATTTTTTCACCCAAACTGGATGATACTTTCAGGTAATGATCAGTACACTAAGCCCACTTGGTTCCCCAAATTTCGTTCTTCTATGTTGAAGCGTTCGTTTCCAGTAACAGTTTGAATGTTGGCGTTTCACTCTGTTTTCTCCTATATTGATAGACGTATGTGGAACTCTAAATCAAACACGGTTTGTGCTAGCTTCTTGAAACTTGACACGATAATGTAGTTTCAAGTTCTGTCTCTAGGTTTTGTTTCCTCTTGATGTAGCCCTAAGCAGTGACTGGTGAGATACACTGTCCTTGAAAGGGGTTGCCAAGCTTCCCAAAATTACGAATCTCCAGAAATCTCAGCAACTATTTTTTCACCCAAACTGGATGATACTTTCAGGTAATGATCAGTACACTAAGCCCACTTGGTTCCCCAAATTTCGTTCTTCTATGTTGAAGCGTTCGTTTCCAGTAACAGTTTGAATGTTGGCGTTTCACTCTGTTTTCTCCTATATTGATAGACGTATGTGGAACTCTAAATCAAACACGGTTTGTGCTAGCTTCTTGAAACTTGACACGATAATGTAGTTTCAAGTTCTATCTCTAGGTTTTGTTTCCTCTTGATGTAGCCCTAAGCAGTGACTGGCGAGATACACTGTCCTTGAAAGGGGTTGCCAAGCTTCCCAAAATTACGAATCTCCAGAAATCTCAGCAACTATTTTTTCACCCAAACTGGATGATACTTTCAGGTAATGATCAGTACACTAAGCCCACTTGGTTCCCCAAATTTCGTTCTTCTATGTTGAAGCGTTCGTTTCCAGTAACAGTTTCAATTTTGGCGTTTCACTCTGTTTCCTCCAATATTGATAGGTGTACGTGGAACTCTAAATCAAACACGGTTTGTGCTAGCTTCTTCAAACTTGACACGATAATGTAGTTTCAAGTTCTGTCTCTAGGTTTTGTTTCCTCTTGATGTAGCCCTAAGCAGTGACTGGCGAGATACACTGTCCTTGAAAGGGGTTGCCAAGCTACCCAAAATTACGAATCTCCAGAAATCTCAGCAACTATTTTTTCACCCAAACTGGATGATACTTTCAGGTAATGATCAGTACACTAAGCCCACTTGGTTCCCCAAATTTCATTCTTCTATGTTGAAGCGTTCGTTTCCAGTAACAGTTTGAATGTTGGCGTTTCACTCTGTTTTCTCCTATATTGATAGATGTATGTGGAACTCTAAATCAAACACGGTTTGTGCTAGCTTCTTGAAACTTGACACGATAATGTAGTTTCAAGTTCTATCTCGAGGTTTTGTTTCCTCTTGATGTAGCCCTAAGCAGTGACTGGCGAGATACATTGTCCTTGAAAGGGGTTGCCAAGCTTCCCAAAATTACGAATCTCCAGAAATCTCAGCAACTATTTTTTCACCCAAACTGGATGATACTTTCAGGTAATGATCAGTACACTAAGCCCACTTGGTTCCCCAAATTTCGTTCTTCTATGTTGAAGCGTTCGTTTCCAGTAACAGTTTGAATGTTGGCGTTTCACTCTGTTTTCTCCTATATTGATAGATGTATGTGGAACTCTAAATCAAACACGGTTTGTGCTAGCTTTTTGAAACTTGACACGATAATGTAGTTTCAAGTTCTATCTCGAGGTTTTGTTTCCTCTTGATGTAGCCCTAAGCAGTGACTGGTGAGATACACTGTCCTTGAAAGGGGTTGCCAAGCTTCCCAAAATTACGAATCTCCAGAAATCTCAGCAACTATTTTTTCACCCAAACTGGATGATACTTTCAGGTAATGATCAGTACACTAAGCCCAGTTGGTTCCCCAAATTTCGTTCTTCTATGTTGAAGCGTTCATTTCCAGTAACAGTTTGAATTTTGGCGTTTCACTCTGTTTTCTCCTATATTGATAGATGTATGTGGAACTCTAAATCAAACACGGTTTGTGCTAGCTTCTTGAAACTTCACACGATAATATAGTTTCAAGTTCTATCTCTAGGTTTTGTTTCCTCTTGATGTAGCCCTAAGCAGTGACTGGCGAGATACACTGTCCTTGAAAGGGGTTGCCAAGCTTCCCAAAATTACGAATCTCCAGAAATCTCAGCAACTATTTTTTCACCCAAACTGGATGATACTTTCAGGTAAAGATCAGTACACTAAGCCCACTTGGTTCCCCAAATTTCGTTCTTCTATGTTGAAGCGTTCGTTTCCAGTAACAGTTTAAATTTTGGCGTTTCACTCTGTTTCCTCCAATATTGATAGGTGTACGTGGAACTCTAAATCAAACACGGTTTGTGCTAGCTTCTTCAAACTTGACACGATAATGTAGTTTCAAGTTCTGTCTCTAGGTTTTGTTTCCTCTTGATGTAGCCCTAAGCAGTGACTGGCGAGATACACTGTCCTTGAAAGGGGTTGCCAAGCTACCCAAAATTACGAATCTCCAGAAATCTCAGCAACTATTTTTTCACCCAAACTGGATGATACTTTCAGGTAATGATCAGTACACTAAGCCCACTTGGTTCCCCAAATTTCGTTCTTCTATGTTGAAGCGTTTGTTTCCAGTAACAGTTTGAATGTTGGCGTTTCACTCTGTTTTCTCCTATATTGATAGATGTATGTGGAACTCTAAATCAAACACGGTATGTGCTAGCTTCTTGAAACTTGACACGATAATGTAGTTTCAAGTTCTATCTCTAGGTTTTGTTTCCTCTTGATGTAGCCCTAAGCAGTGACTGGCGAGATACACTGTCCTTGAAAGGGGTTGCCAAGCTTCCCAAAATTACGAATCTCCAGAAATCTCAGCAACTATTTTTTCACCCAAACTGGATGATACTTTCAGGTAATGATCAGTACACTAAGCCCACTTGGTTCCCCAAATTTCGTTCTTCTATGTTGAAGCGTTCGTTTCCAGTAACAGTTTGAATGTTGGCGTTTCACTCTGTTTTCTCCTATATTGATAGATGTATGTGGAACTCTAAATCAAACACGGTTTGTGCTAGCTTTTTGAAACTTGACACGATAATGTAGTTTCAAGTTCTATCTCGAGGTTTTGTTTCCTCTTGATGTAGCCCTAAGCAGTGACTGGCGAGATACACTGTCCTTGAAAGGGGTTGCCAAGCTTCCCAAAATTACGAATCTCCAGAAATCTCAGCAACTATTTTTTCACCCAAACTGGATGATACTTTCAGGTAATGATCAGTACACTAAGCCCACTTGGTTCCCCAAATTTCGTTCTTCTATGTTGAAGCGTTCGTTTCCAGTAACAGTTTGAATGTTGGCGTTTCACTCTGTTTTCTCCTATATTGTTAGACGTATGTGGAACTCTAAATCAAACACGGTTTGTGCTAGCTTCTTGAAACTTGACACGATAATGTAGTTTCAAGTTCTGTCTCTAGGTTTTGTTTCCTCTTGATGTAGCCCTAAGCAGTGACTGGCGAGATACACTGTCCTTGAAAGGGGTTGCCAAGCTACCCAAAATTACGAATCTCCAGAAATCTCAGCAACTATTTTTTCACCCAAACTGGATGATACTTTCAGGTAATGATCAGTACACTAAGCCCACTTGGTTCCCCAAATTTGGTTCTTCTATGTTGAAGCGTTCGTTTCCAGTAACAGTTTGAATTTTGGCGTTTCACTCTGTTTCCTCCAATATTGATAGGTGTACGTGGAACTCTAAATCAAACACGGTTTGTGCTAGGTTCTTCAAACTTGACACGATAATGTAGTTTCAAGTTCTGTCTCTAGGTTTTGTTTCCTCTTGATGTAGCCCTAAGCAGTGACTGGCGAGATACACTGTCCTTGAAAGGGGTTGCCAAGCTACCCAAAATTACGAATCTCCAGAAATCTCAGCAACTATTTTTTCACCCAAACTGGATGATACTTTCAGGTAATGATCAGTACACTAAGCCCACTTGGTTCCCCAAATTTCGTTCTTCTATGTTGAAGCGTTCGTTTCCAGTAACAGTTTGAATGTTGGCGTTTCACTCTGTTTTCTCCTATATTGATAGATGTATGTGGAACTCTAAATCAAACACGGTTTGTGCTAGCTTTTTGAAACTTGACACGATAATGTAGTTTCAAGTTCTATCTCTAGGTTTTGTTTCCTCTTGATGTAGCCCTAAGCAGTGACTGGTGAGATACACTGTCCTTGAAAGGGGTTGCCAAGCTTCCCAAAATTACGAATCTCCAGAAATCTCAGCAAGTATTTTTTCACCCAAACTGGATGATACTATCAGGTAATGATCAGTACACTAAGCCCACTTGGTTCCCCAAATTTCGTTCTTCTATGTTGAAGCGTTCGTTTCCAGTAACAGTTTGAATGTTGGCGTTTCACTCTGTTTTCTCCTATATTGATAGATGTATGTGGAACTCTAAATCAAACACGGTTTGTGCTAGCTTTTTGAAACTTGACACGATAATGTAGTTTCAAGTTCTATCTCGAGGTTTTGTTTCCTCTTGATGTAGCCCTAAGCAGTGACTGGCGAGATACACTGTCCTTGAAAGGGGTTGCCAAGCTTCCCAAAATTACGAATCTCCAGAAATCTCAGCAACTATTTTTTCACCCAAACTGGATGATACTTTCAGGTAATGATCAGTACACTAAGCCCACTTGGTTCCCCAAATTTCGTTCTTCTATGTTGAAGCGTTCGTTTCCAGTAACAGTTTGAATGTTGGCGTTTCACTCTGTTTTCTCCTATATTGATAGACGTATGTGGAACTCTAAATCAAACACGGTTTGTGCTAGCTTCTTGAAACTTGACACGATAATGTAGTTTCAAGTTCTGTCTCTAGGTTTTGTTTCCTCTTGATGTAGCCCTAAGCAGTGACTGGCGAGGTACACTGTCCTTGAAAGGGGTTGCCAAGCTACCCAAAATTACGAATCTCCAGAAATCTCAGCAACTATTTTTTCACCCAAACTGGATGATACTTTCAGGTAATGATCAGTACACTAAGCCCACTTGGTTCCCCAAATTTGGTTCTTCTATGTTGAAGCGTTCGTTTCCAGTAACAGTTTGAATTTTGGCATTTCACTCTGTTTCCTCCAATATTGATAGGTGTACGTGGAACTCTATATCAAACTCGGTTTGTGCTAGCTTCTTCAAACTTGACACGATAATGTAGTTTCAAGTTCTGTCTCTAGGTTTTGTTTCCTCTTGATGTAGCCCTAAGCAGTGACTGGCGAGATACACTGTCCTTGAAAGGGGTTGCCAAGCTTCCCAAAATTACGAATCTCCAGAAATCTCAGCAACTATTTTTTCACCCAAACTGGATGATACTTTCAGGTAATGATCAGTACACTAAGCCCACTTGGTTCCCCAAATTTCGTTCTTCTATGTTGAAGCGTTCGTTTCCAGTAACAGTTTGAATTTTGGCGTTTCACTCTGTTTCCTCCAATATTGATAGGTGTACGTGGAACTCTAAATCAAACACGGTTTGTGCTAGCTTCTTGAAACTTGACACTATAATGTAGTTTCAAGTTCTGTCTCTAGGTTTTGTTTCCTCTTGATGTAGCCCTAAGCAGTGACTGGCGAGATACACTGTCCTTGAAAGGGGTTGCCAAGCTACCCAAAATTACGAATCTCCAGAAATCTCAGCAACTATTTTTTCACCCAAACTGGATGATACTTTCAGGTAATGATCAGTACACTAAGCCCAGTTGGTTCCCCAAATTTCGTTCTTCTATGTTGAAGCGTTCGTTTCCAGTAACAGTTTGAATTTTGGCGTTTCACTCTGTTTTCTCCTATATTGATAGATGTATGTGGAACTCTAAATCAAACACGGTTTGTGCTAGCTTCTTGAAACTTGACACGATAATGTAGTTTCAAGTTCTATCTCGAGGTTTTGTTTCCTCTTGATGTAGCCCTAAGCAGTGACTGGCGAGATACACTGTCCTTGAAAGGGGTTGCCAAGCTTCCCAAAATTACGAATCTCCAGAAATCTCAGCAACTATTTTTTCACCCAAACTGGATGATACTTTCAGGTAATGATCAGTACACTAAGCCCACTTGGTTCCCCAAATTTCGTTCTTCTATGTTGAAGCGTTCGTTTCCAGTAACAGTTTGAATGTTGGCGTTTCACTCTGTTTTCTCCTATATTGATAGATGTATGTGGAACTCTAAATCAAACACGGTTTGTGCTAGCTTTTTGAAACTTGACACGATAATGTAGTTTCAAGTTCTATCTCGAGGTTTTGTTTCCTCTTGATGTAGCCCTAAGCAGTGACTGGCGAGATACACTGTCCTTGAAAGGGGTTGCCAAGCTTCCCAAAATTACGAATCTCCAGAAATCTCAGCAACTATTTTTTCACCCAAACTGGATGATACTTTCAGGTAATGATCAGTACACTAAGCCCAGTTGGTTCCCCAAATTTCGTTCTTCTATGTTGAAGCGTTCGTTTCCAGTAACAGTTTGAATTTTGGCGTTTCACTCTGTTTTCTCCTATATTGAGAGATGTATGTGGAACTCTAAATCAAACACGGTTTGTGCTAGCTTCTTGAAACTTGACACGATAATGTAGTTTCAAGTTCTATCTCTAGGTTTTGTTTCCTCTTGATGTAGCCCTAAGCAGTGACTGGCGAGATACACTGTCCTTGAAAGGGGTTGCCAAGCTACCCAAAATTACGAATCTCCAGAAATCTCAGCAACTATTTTTTCACCCAAACTGGATGATACTTTCAGGTAATGATCAGTACACTAAGCCCACTTGGTTCCCCAAATTTCGTTCTTCTATGTTGAAGCGTTCGTTTCCAGTAACAGTTTGAATTTTGGCGTTTCACTCTGTTTCCTCCAATATTGATAGGTGTACGTGGAACTCTAAATCAAACACGGTTTGTGCTAGCTTCTTCAAACTTGACACGATAATGTAGTTTCAAGTTCTGTCTCTAGGTTTTGTTTCCTCTTGATGTAGCCCTAAGCAGTGACTGGCGAGATACACTGTCCTTGAAAGGGGTTGCCAAGCTACCCAAAATTACGAATCTCCAGAAATCTCAGCAACTATTTTTTCACCCAAACTGGATGATACTTTCAGGTAATGATCAGTACACTAAGCCCACTTGGTTCCCCAAATTTCGTTCTTCTATGTTGAAGCGTTCGTTTCCAGTAACAGTTTGAATGTTGGCGTTTCACTCTGTTTTCTCCTATATTGATAGATGTATGTGGAACTCTAAATCAAACACGGTTTGTGCTAGCTTCTTGAAACTTGACACGATAATGTAGTTTCAAGTTCTATCTCTAGGTTTTGTTTCCTCTTGATGTAGCCCTAAGCAGTGACTGGTGAGATACACTGTCCTTGAAAGGGGTTGCCAAGCTTCCCAAAATTACGAATCTCCAGAAATCTCAGCAACTATTTTTTCACCCAAACTGGATGATACTTTCAGGTAATGATCAGTACACTAAGCCCACTTGGTTCCCCAAATTTCGTTCTTCTATGTTGAAGCGTTCGTTTCCAGTAACAGTTTGAATGTTGGCGTTTCACTCTGTTTTCTCCTATATTGATAGATGTATGTGGAACTCTAAATCAAACACGGTTTGTGCTAGCTTTTTGAAACTTGACACGATAATGTAGTTTCAAGTTCTATCTCTAGGTTTTGTTTCCTCTTGATGTAGCCCTAAGCAGTGACTGGCGAGATACACTGTCCTTGAAAGGGGTTGCCAAGCTTCCCAAAATTATGAATCTCCAGAAATCTCAGCAACTATTTTTTCACCCAAACTGGATGATACTTTCAGGTAATGATCAGTACACTAAGCCCACTTGGTTCCCCAAATTTCGTTCTTCTATGTTGAAGCGTTCGTTTCCAGTAACAGTTTGAATGTTGGCGTTTCACTCTGTTTTCTCCTATATTGATAGACGTATGTGGAACTCTAAATCAAACACGGTTTGTGCTAGCTTCTTGAAACTTGACACGATAATGTAGTTTCAAGTTCTGTCTCTAGGTTTTGTTTCCTCTTGATGTAGCCCTAAGCAGTGACTGGCGAGATACACTGTCCTTGAAAGGGGTTGCCAAGCTACCCAAAATTACGAATCTCCAGAAATCTCAGCAACTATTTTTTCACCCAAACTGGATGATACTTTCAGGTAATGATCAGTACACTAAGCCCACTTGGTTCCCCAAATTTGGTTCTTCTATGTTGAAGCGTTCGTTTCCAGTAACAGTTTGAATTTTGGCGTTTCACTCTGTTTCCTCCAATATTGATAGGTGTACGTGGAACTCTAAATCAAACACGGTTTGTGCTAGCTTCTTGAAACTTGACACTATAATGTAGTTTCAAGTTCTGTCTCTAGGTTTTGTTTCCTCTTGATGTAGCCCTAAGCAGTGACTGGCGAGATACACTGTCCTTGAAAGGGGTTGCCAAGCTACCCAAAATTACGAATCTCCAGAAATCTCAGCAACTATTTTTTAACCCAAACTGGATGATACTTTCAGGTAATGATCAGTACACTAAGCCCACTTGGTTCCCCAAATTTCGTTCTTCTATGTTGAAGCGTTCGTTTCCAGTAACAGTTTGAATTTTGGCGTTTCACTCTGTTTTCTCCTATATTGAGAGATGTATGTGGAACTCTAAATCAAACACGGTTTGTGCTAGCTTCTTGAAACTTGACACGATAATGTAGTTTCAAGTTCTATCTCTAGGTTTTGTTTCCTCTTGATGTAGCCCTAAGCAGTGACTGGCGAGATACACTGTCCTTCAAAGGGGTTGCCAAGCTACCCAAAATTACGAATCTCCAGAAATCTCAGCAACTATTTTTTCACCCAAACTGGATGATACTTTCAGGTAATGATCAGTACACTAAGCCCACTTGGTTCCCCAAATTTCGTTCTTCTATGTTGAAGCGTTCGTTTCCAGTAACAGTTTGAATGTTGGCGTTTCACTCTGTTTTCTCCTATATTGATAGATGTATGTGGAACTCTAAATCAAACACGGTTTGTGCTAGCTTCTTGAAACTTGACACGATAATGTAGTTTCAAGTTCTATCTCTAGGTTTTGTTTCCTCTTGATGTAGCCCTAAGCAGTGACTGGTGAGATACACTGTCCTTGAAAGGGGTTGCCAAGCTTCCCAAAATTACGAATCTCCAGAAATCTCAGCAACTATTTTTTCACCCAAACTGGATGATACTTTCAGGTAATGATCAGTACACTAAGCCCACTTGGTTCCCCAAATTTCGTTCTTCTATGTTGAAGCGTTCGTTTCCAGTAACAGTTTGAATGTTGGCGTTTCACTCTGTTTTCTCCTATATTGATAGATGTATGTGGAACTCTAAATCAAACACGGTTTGTGCTAGCTTTTTGAAACTTGACACGATAATGTAGTTTCAAGTTCTATCTCGAAGTTTTGTTTCCTCTTGATGTAGCCCTAAGCAGTGACTGGCGAGATACACTGTCCTTGAAAGGGGTTGCCAAGCTTCCCAAAATTACGAATCTCCAGAAATCTCAGCAACTATTTTTTCACCCAAACTGGATGATACTTTCAGGTAATGATCAGTACACTAAGCCCACTTGGTTCCCCAAATTTCGTTCTTCTATGTTGAAGCGTTCGTTTCCAGTAACAGTTTGAATGTTGGCGTTTCACTCTGTTTTCTCCTATATTGATAGACGTATGTGGAACTCTAAATCAAACACGGTTTGTGCTAGCTTCTTGAAACTTGACACGATAATGTAGTTTCAAGTTCTGTCTCTAGGTTTTGTTTCCTCTTGATGTAGCCCTAAGCAGTGACTGGCGAGATACACTGTCCTTGAAAGGGGTTGCCAAGCTACCCAAAATTACGAATCTCCAGAAATCTCAGCAACTATTTTTTCACCCAAACTGGATGATACTTTCAGGTAATGATCAGTACACTAAGCCCACTTGGTTCCCCAAATTTGGTTCTTCTATGTTGAAGCGTTCGTTTCCAGTAACAGTTTGAATTTTGGCGTTTCACTCTGTTTCCTCCAATATTGATAGGTGTACGTGGAACTCTATATCAAACACGGTTTGTGCTAGCTTCTTCAAACTTGACACGATAATGTAGTTTCAAGTTCTGTCTCTAGGTTTTGTTTCCTCTTGATGTAGCCCTAAGCAGTGACTGGCGAGATACACTGTCCTTGAAAGGGGTTGCCAAGCTACCCAAAATTACGAATCTCCAGAAATCTCAGCAACTATTTTTTCACCCAAACTGGATGATACTTTCAGGTAATGATCAGTACACTAAGCCCACTTGGTTCCCCAAATTTCGTTCTTCTATGTTGAAGCGTTCGTTTCCAGTAACAGTTTGAATGTTGGCGTTTCACTCTGTTTTCTCCTATATTGATAGATGTATGTGGAACTCTAAATCAAACACGGTTTGTGCTAGCTTCTTCAAACTTGACACGATAATGTAGTTTCAAGTTCTATCTCTAGGTTTTGTTTCCTCTTGATGTAGCCCTAAGCAGTGACTGGCGAGATACACTGTCCTTGAAAGGGGTTGCCAAGCTTCCCAAAATTACGAATCTCCAGAAATCTCAGCAACTATTTTTTCACCCAAACTGGATGATACTTTCAGGTAATGATCAGTACACTAAGCCCACTTGGTTCCCCAAATTTCGTTCTTCTATGTTGAAGCGTTCGTTTCCAGTAACAGTTTGAATTTTGGCGTTTCACTCTGTTTTCTCCTATATTGATAGATGTATGTGGAACTCTAAATCAAACACGGTTTGTGCTAGCTTCTTGAAACTTGACACTATAATGTAGTTTCAAGTTCTGTCTCTAGGTTTTGTTTCCTCTTGATGTAGCCCTAAGCAGTGACTGGCGAGATACACTGTCCTTGAAAGGGGTTGCCAAGCTACCCAAAATTACGAATCTCCAGAAATCTCAGCAACTATTTTTTCACCCAAACTGGATGATACTTTCAGGTAATGATCAGTACACTAAGCCCAGTTGGTTCCCCAAATTTCGTTCTTCTATGTTGAAGCGTTCGTTTCCAGTAACAGTTTGAATTTTGGCGTATCACTCTGTTTTCTCCTATATTGATAGATGTATGTGGAACTCTAAATCAAACACGGTTTGTGCTAGCTTCTTGAAACTTGACACGATAATGTAGTTTCAAGTTCTATCTCTAGGTTTTGTTTCCTCTTGATGTAGCCCTAAGCAGTGACTGGCGAGATACACTGTCCTTGAAAGGGGTTGCCAAGCTACCCAAAATTACGAATCTCCAGAAATCTCAGCAACTATTTTTTCACCCAAACTGGATGATACTTTCAGGTAATGATCAGTACACTAAGCCCACTTGGTTCCCCAAATTTCGTTCTTCTATGTTGAAGCGTTCGTTTCCAGTAACAGTTTGAATGTTGGCGTTTCACTCTGTTTTCTCCTATATTGATAGATGTATGTGGAACTCTAAATCAAACACGGTTTGTGCTAGCTTCTTGAAACTTGACACGATAATGTAGTTTCAAGTTCTATCTCTAGGTTTTGTTTCCTCTTGATGTAGCCCTAAGCAGTGACTGGCGAGATACACTGTCCTTGAAAGGGGTTGCCAAGCTTCCCAAAATTACGAATCTCCAGAAATCTCAGCAACTATTTTTTCACCCAAACTGGATGATACTTTCAGGTAATGATCAGTACACTAAGCCCACTTGGTTCCCCAAATTTCGTTCTTCTATGTTGAAGCGTTCGTTTCCAGTAACAGTTTGAATGTTGGCGTTTCACTCTGTTTTCTCCTATATTGATAGATGTATGTGGAACTCTAAATCAAACACGGTTTGTGCTAGCTTCTTCAAACTTGACACGATAATGTAGTTTCAAGTTCTATCTCGAGGTTTTGTTTCCTCTTGATGTAGCCCTAAGCAGTGACTGGCGAGATACACTGTCTTTGAAAGGGGTTGCCAAGCTTCCCAAAATTACGAATCTCCAGAAATCTCAGCAACTATTTTTTCACCCAAACTGGATGATACTTTCAGGTAATGATCAGTACACTAAGCCCACTTGGTTCCCCAAATTTCGTTCTTCTATGTTGAAGCGTTCGTTTCCAGTAACAGTTTGAATTTTGGCGTTTCACTCTGTTTTCTCCTATATTGATAGACGTATGTGGAACTCTAAATCAAACACGGTTTGTGCTAGCTTCTTGAAACTTGACACGATAATGTAGTTTCAAGTTCTGTCTCTAGGTTTTGTTTCCTCTTGATGTAGCCCTAAGCAGTGACTGGCGAGATACACTGTCCTTGAAAGGGGTTGCCAAGCTACCCAAAATTACGAATCTTCAGAAATCTCAGCAACTATTTTTTCACCCAAACTGGATGATACTTTCAGGTAATGATCAGTACACTAAGCCCACTTGGTTCCCCAAATTTGGTTCTTCTATGTTGAAGCGTTCGTTTCCAGTAACAGTTTGAATTTTGGCGTTTCACTCTGTTTCCTCCAATATTGATAGATGTATGTGGAACTCTAAATCAAACACGGTTTGTGCTAGCTTCTTGAAACTTGACACGATAATGTAGTTTCAAGTTCTATCTCTAGGTTTTGTTTCCTCTTGATGTAGCCCTAAGCAGTGACTGGCGAGATACACTGTCCTTGAAAGGGGTTGCCAAGCTACCCAAAATTACGAATCTCCAGAAATCTCAGCAACTATTTTTTCACCCAAACTGGATGATACTTTCAGGTAATGATCAGTACACTAAGCCCACTTGGTTCCCCAAATTTCGTTCTTCTATGTTGAAGCGTTCGTTTCCAGTAACAGTTTGAATGTTGGCGTTTCACTCTGTTTTCTCCTATATTGATAGATGTATGTGGAACTCTAAATCAAACACGGTTTGTGCTAGCTTCTTGAAACTTGACACGATAATGTAGTTTCAAGTTCTATCTCGAGGTTTTGTTTCCTCTTGATGTAGCCCTAAGCAGTGACTGACGAGATACACTGTCCTTGAAAGGGGTTGCCAAGCTTCCCAAAATTACGAATCTCCAGAAATCTCAGCAACTATTTTTTCACCCAAACTGGATGATACTTTCAGGTAATGATCAGTACACTAAGCCCACTTGGTTCCCCAAATTTCGTTCTTCTATGTTGAAGCGTTCGTTTCCAGTAACAGTTTGAATGTTGGCGTTTCACTCTGTTTTCTCCTATATTGATAGATGTATGTGGAACTCTAAATCAAACACGGTTTGTGCTAGCTTTTTGAAACTTGACACGATAATGTAGTTTCAAGTTCTATCTCGAGGTTTTGTTTCCTCTTGATGTAGCCCTAAGCAGTGACTGGCGAGATACACTGTCCTTGAAAGGGGTTGCCAAGCTTCCCAAAATTACGAATCTCCAGAATTCTCAGCAACTATTTTTTCACCCAAACTGGATAATACTTTCAGGTAATGATCAGTACACTAAGCCCACTTGGTTCCCCAAATTTCGTTCTTCTATGTTGAAGCGTTCGTTTCCAGTAACAGTTTGAATGTTGCCGTTTCACTCTGTTTTCTCCTATATTGATAGACGTATGTGGAACTCTAAATCAAACACGGTTTGTGCTAGCTTCTTGAAACTTGACACGATAATGTAGTTTCAAGTTCTGTCTCTAGGTTTTGTTTCCTCTTGATGTAGCCCTAAGCAGTGACTGGCGAGATACACTGTCCTTGAAAGGGGTTGCCAAGCTACCCAAAATTACGAATCTCCAGAAATCTCAGCAACTATTTTTTCACCCAAACTGGATGATACTTTCAGGTAATGATCAGTACACTAAGCCCACTTGGTTCCCCAAATTTCGTTCTTCTATGTTGAAGCGTTCGTTTCCAGTAACAGTTTGAATGTTGGCGTTTCACTCTGTTTTCTCCTATATTGATAGATGTATGTGGAACTCTAAATCAAACACGGTTTGTGCTAGCTTCTTCAAACTTGACACGATAATGTAGTTTCAAGTTCTATCTCTAGGTTTTGTTTCCTCTTGATGTAGCCCTAAGCAGTGACTGGCGAGATACACTGTCCTTGAAAGGGGTTGCCAAGCTTCCCAAAATTACGAATCTCCAGAAATCTCAGCAACTATTTTTTCACCCAAACTGGATGATACTTTCAGGTAATGATCAGTACACTAAGCCCACTTGGTTCCCCAAATTTCGTTCTTCTATGTTGAAGCGTTCGTTTCCAGTAACAGTTTGAATTTTGGCGTTTCACTCTGTTTCCTCCAATATTGATAGGTGTACGTGGAACTCTAAATCAAACACGGTTTGTGCTAGCTTCTTGAAACTTGACACGATAATGTAGTTTCAAGTTCTGTCTCTAGGTTTTGTTTCCTCTTGATGTAGCCCTAAGCAGTGACTGGCGAGATACACTGTCCTTGAAAGGGGTTGCCAAGCTACCCAAAATTACGAATCTCCAGAAATCTCAGCAACTATTTTTTCACCCAAACTGGATGATACTTTCAGGTAATGATCAGTACACTAAGCCCAGTTGGTTCCCCAAATTTCGTTCTTCTATGTTGAAGCGTTCGTTTCCAGTAACAGTTTGAATTTTGGCATTTCACTCTGTTTTCTCCTATATTGATAGATGTATGTGGAACTCTAAATCAAACACGGTTTGTGCTAGCTTCTTGAAACTTGACACGATAATGTAGTTTCAAGTTCTATCTCGAGGTTTTGTTTCCTCTTGATGTAGCCCTAAGCAGTGACTGACGAGATACACTGTCCTTGAAAGGGGTTGCCAAGCTTCCCAAAATTACGAATCTCCAGAAATCTCAGCAACTATTTTTTCACCCAAACTGGATGATACTTTCAGGTAATGATCAGTACACTAAGCCCACTTGGTTCCCCAAATTTCGTTCTTCTATGTTGAAGCGTTCGTTTCCAGTAACAGTTTGAATGTTGGCGTTTCACTCTGTTTTCTCCTATATTGATAGATGTATGTGGAACTCTAAATCAAACACGGTTTGTGCTAGCTTTTTGAAACTTGACACGATAATGTAGTTTCAAGTTCTATCTCGAGGTTTTGTTTCCTCTTGATGTAGCCCTAAGCAGTGACTGGCGAGATACACTGTCCTTGAAAGGGGTTGCCAAGCTTCCCAAAATTACGAATCTCCAGAAATCTCAGCAACTATTTTTTCACCCAAACTGGATGATACTTTCAGGTAATGATCAGTACACTAAGCCCACTTGGTTCCCCAAATTTCGTTCTTCTATGTTGAAGCGTTCGTTTCCAGTAACAGTTTGAATGTTGGCGTTTCACTCTGTTTTCTCCTATATTGATAGATGTATGTGGAACTCTAAATCAAACACGGTTTGTGCTAGCTTCTTCAAACTTGACACGATAATGTAGTTTCAAGTTCTATCTCTAGGTTTTGTTTCCTCTTGATGTAGCCCTAAGCAGTGACTGGCGAGATACACTGTCCTTGAAAGGGGTTGCCAAGCTTCCCAAAATTACGAATCTCCAGAAATCTCAGCAACTATTTTTTCACCCAAACTGGATGATACTTTCAGGTAATGATCAGTACACTAAGCCCACTTGGTTCCCCAAATTTCGTTCTTCTATGTTGAAGCGTTCGTTTCCAGTAACAGTTTGAATTTTGGCGTTTCACTCTGTTTCCTCCAATATTGATAGGTGTACGTGGAACTCTAAATCAAACACGGTTTGTGCTAGCTTCTTGAAACTTGACACGATAATGTAGTTTCAAGTTCTGTCTCTAGGTTTTGTTTCCTCTTGATGTAGCCCTAAGCAGTGACTGGCGAGATACACTGTCCTTGAAAGGGGTTGCCAAGCTACCCAAAATTACGAATCTCCAGAAATCTCAGCAACTATTTTTTCACCCAAACTGGATGATACTTTCAGGTAATGATCAGTACACTAAGCCCAGTTGGTTCCCCAAATTTCGTTCTTCTATGTTGAAGCGTTCGTTTCCAGTAACAGTTTGAATTTTGGCGTTTCACTCTGTTTTCTCCTATATTGATAGATGTATGTGGAACTCTAAATCAAACACGGTTTGTGCTAGCTTCTTGAAACTTGACACGATAATGTAGTTTCAAGTTCTATCTCTAGGTTTTGTTTCCTCTTGATGTAGCCCTAAGCAGTGACTGGCGAGATACACTGTCCTTGAAAGGGGTTGCCAAGCTACCCAAAATTACGAATCTCCAGAAATCTCAGCAACTATTTTTTCACCCAAACTGGATGATACTTTCAGGTAATGATCAGTACACTAAGCCCACTTGGTTCCCCAAATTTCGTTCTTCTATGTTGAAGCGTTCGTTTCCAGTAACAGTTTGAATGTTGGCGTTTCACTCTGTTTTCTCCTATATTGATAGATGTATGTGGAACTCTAAATCAAACACGGTTTGTGCTAGCTTTTTGAAACTTGACACGATAATGTAGTTTCAAGTTCTATCTCGAGGTTTTGTTTCCTCTTGATGTAGCCCTAAGCAGTGACTGGCGAGATACACTGTCCTTGAAAGGGGTTGCCAAGCTTCCCAAAATTACGAATCTCCAGAAATCTCAGCAACTATTTTTTCACCCAAACTGGATGATACTTTCAGGTAATGATCAGTACACTAAGCCCACTTGGTTCCCCAAATTTCGTTCTTCTATGTTGAAGCGTTCGTTTCCAGTAACAGTTTGAATGTTGCCGTTTCACTCTGTTTTCTCCTATATTGATAGACGTATGTGGAACTCTAAATCAAACACGGTTTGTGCTAGCTTCTTGAAACTTGACACGATAATGTAGTTTCAAGTTCTGTCTCTAGGTTTTGTTTCCTCTTGATGTAGCCCTAAGCAGTGACTGGCGAGATACACTGTCCTTGAAAGGGGTTGCCAAGCTACCCAAAATTACGAATCTCCAGAAATCTCAGCAACTATTTTTTCACCCAAACTGGATGATACTTTCAGGTAATGATCAGTACACTAAGCCCACTTGGTTCCCCAAATTTCGTTCTTCTATGTTGAAGCGTTCGTTTCCAGTAACAGTTTGAATGTTGGCGTTTCACTCTGTTTTCTCCTATATTGATAGATGTATGTGGAACTCTAAATCAAACACGGTTTGTGCTAGCTTCTTCAAACTTGACACGATAATGTAGTTTCAAGTTCTATCTCTAGGTTTTGTTTCCTCTTGATGTAGCCCTAAGCAGTGACTGGCGAGATACACTGTCCTTGAAAGGGGTTGCCAAGCTTCCCAAAATTACGAATCTCCAGAAATCTCAGCAACTATTTTTTCACCCAAACTGGATGATACTTTCAGGTAATGATCAGTACACTAAGCCCACTTGGTTCCCCAAATTTCGTTCTTCTATGTTGAAGCGTTCGTTTCCAGTAACAGTTTGAATTTTGGCGTTTCACTCTGTTTCCTCCAATATTGATAGGTGTACGTGGAACTCTAAATCAAACACGGTTTGTGCTAGCTTCTTGAAACTTGACACGATAATGTAGTTTCAAGTTCTGTCTCTAGGTTTTGTTTCCTCTTGATGTAGCCCTAAGCAGTGACTGGCGAGATACACTGTCCTTGAAAGGGGTTGCCAAGCTACCCAAAATTACGAATCTCCAGAAATCTCAGCAACTATTTTTTCACCCAAACTGGATGAGACTTTCAGGTAATGATCAGTACACTAAGCCCAGTTGGTTCCCCAAATTTCGTTCTTCTATGTTGAAGCGTTCGTTTCCAGTAACAGTTTGAATTTTGGCGTTTCACTCTGTTTTCTCCTATATTGATAGATGTATGTGGAACTCTAAATCAAACACGGTTTGTGCTAGCTTCTTGAAACTTGACACGATAATGTAGTTTCAAGTTCTATCTCTAGGTTTTGTTTCCTCTTGATGTAGCCCTAAGCAGTGACTGGCGAGATACACTGTCCTTGAAAGGGGTTGCCAAGCTACCCAAAATTACGAATCTCCAGAAATCTCAGCAACTATTTTTTCACCCAAACTGGATGATACTTTCAGGTAATGATCAGTACACTAAGCCCACTTGGTTCCCCAAATTTCGTTCTTCTATGTTGAAGCGTTCGTTTCCAGTAACAGTTTGAATGTTGGCGTTTCACTCTGTTTTCTCCTATATTGATAGATGTATGTGGAACTCTAAATCAAACACGGTTTGTGCTAGCTTTTTGAAACTTGACACGATAATGTAGTTTCAAGTTCTATCTCGAGGTTTTGTTTCCTCTTGATGTAGCCCTAAGCAGTGACTGGCGAGATACACTGTCCTTGAAAGGGGTTGCCAAGCTTCCCAAAATTACGAATCTCCAGAAATCTCAGCAACTATTTTTTCACCCAAACTGGATGATACTTTCAGGTAATGATCAGTACACTAAGCCCACTTGGTTCCCCAAATTTCGTTCTTCTATGTTGAAGCGTTCATTTCCAGTAACAGTTTGAATGTTGGCGTTTCACTCTGTTTTCTCCTATATTGATAGACGTATGTGGAACTCTAAATCAAACACGGTTTGTGCTAGCTTCTTGAAACTTGACACGATAATGTAGTTTCAAGTTCTATCTCGAGGTTTTGTTTCCTCTTGATGTAGCCCTAAGCAGTGACTGGCGAGATACACTGTCCTTGAAAGGGGTTGCCAAGCTTCCCAAAATTACGAATCTCCAGAAATCTCAGCAACTATTTTTTCACCCAAACTGGATGATACTTTCAGGTAATGATCAGTACACTAAGCCCACTTGGTTCCCCAAATTTCGTTCTTCTATGTTGAAGCGTTCGTTTCCAGTAACAGTTTGAATGTTGCCGTTTCACTCTGTTTTCTCCTATATTGATAGACGTATGTGGAACTCTAAATCAAACACGGTTTGTGCTAGCGTCTTGAAACTTGACACGATAATGTAGTTTCAAGTTCTGTCTCTAGGTTTTGTTTCCTCTTGATGTAGCCCTAAGCAGTGACTGGCGAGATACACTGTCCTTGAAAGGGGTTGCCAAGCTACCCAAAATTACGAATCTCCAGAAATCTCAGCAACTATTTTTTCACCCAAACTGGATGATACTTTCAGGTAATGATCAGTACACTAAGCCCAGTTGGTTCCCCAAATTTCGTTCTTCTATGTTGAAGCGTTCGTTTCCAGTAACAGTTTGAATGTTGGCGTTTCACTCTGTTTTCTCCTATATTGATAGATGTATGTGGAACTCTAAATCAAACACGGTTTGTGCTAGCTTCTTCAAACTTGACACGATAATGTAGTTTCAAGTTCTATCTCTAGGTTTTGTTTCCTCTTGATGTAGCCCTAAGCAGTGACTGGCGAGATACACTGTCCTTGAAAGGGGTTGCCAAGCTTCCCAAAATTACGAATCTCCAGAAATCTCAGCAACTATTTTTTCACCCAAACTGGATGATACTTTCAGGTAATGATCAGTACACTAAGCCCACTTGGTTCCCCAAATTTCGTTCTTCTATGTTGAAGCGTTCGTTTCCAGTAACAGTTTGAATTTTGGCGTTTCACTCTGTTTCCTCCAATATTGATAGGTGTACGTGGAACTCTAAATCAAACACGGTTTGTGCTAGCTTCTTGAAACTTGACACTATAATGTAGTTTCAAGTTCTGTCTCTAGGTTTTGTTTCCTCTTGATGTAGCCCTAAGCAGTGACTGGCGAGATACACTGTCCTTGAAAGGGGTTGCCAAGCTACCCAAAATTACGAATCTCCAGAAATCTCAGCAACTATTTTTTCACCCAAACTGGATGATACTTTCAGGTAATGATCAGTACACTAAGCCCAGTTGGTTCCCCAAATTTCGTTCTTCTATGTTGAAGCGTTCGTTTCCAGTAACAGTTTGAATTTTGGCGTTTCACTCTGTTTTCTCCTATATTGATAGATGTATGTGGAACTCTAAATCAAACACGGTTTGTGCTAGCTTCTTGAAACTTGACACGATAATGTAGTTTCAAGTTCTATCTCTAGGTTTTGTTTCCTCTTGATGTAGCCCTAAGCAGTGACTGGCGAGATACACTGTCCTTGAAAGGGGTTGCCAAGCTACCCAAAATTACGAATCTCCAGAAATCTCAGCAACTATTTTTTCACCCAAACTGGATGATACTTTCAGGTAATGATCAGTACACTAAGCCCACTTGGTTCCCCAAATTTCGTTCTTCTATGTTGAAGCGTTCGTTTCCAGTAACAGTTTGAATGTTGGCGTTTCACTCTGTTTTCTCCTATATTGATAGACGTATGTGGAACTCTAAATCAAACACGGTTTGTGCTAGCTTCTTGAAACTTGACACGATAATGTAGTTTCAAGTTCTGTCTCTAGGTTTTGTTTCCTCTTGATGTAGCCCTAAGCAGTGACTGGCGAGATACACTGTCTTGAAAGGGGTTGCCAAGCTACCCAAAATTACGAATCTTCAGAAATCTCAGCAACTATTTTTTCACCCAAACTGGATGATACTTTCAGGTAATGATCAGTACACTAAGCCCACTTGGTTCCCCAAATTTGGTTCTTCTATGTTGAAGCGTTCGTTTCCAGTAACAGTTTGAATTTTGGCGTTTCACTCTGTTTCCTCCAATATTGATAGGTGTACGTGGAACTCTATATCAAACACGGTTTGTGCTAGCTTCTTCAAACTTGACACGATAATGTAGTTTCAAGTTCTGTCTCTAGGTTTTGTTTCCTCTTGATGTAGCCCTAAGCAGTGACTGGCGAGATACACTGTCCTTGAAAGGGGTTGCCAAGCTACCCAAAATTACGAATCTCCAGAAATCTCAGCAACTATTTTTTCACCCAAACTGGATGATACTTTCAGGTAATGATCAGTACACTAAGCCCACTTGGTTCCCCAAATTTCGTTCTTCTATGTTGAAGCGTTCGTTTCCAGTAACAGTTTGAATGTTGGCGTTTCACTCTGTTTTCTCCTATATTGATAGATGTATGTGGAACTCTAAATCAAACACGGTTTGTGCTAGCTTCTTCAAACTTGACACGATAATGTAGTTTCAAGTTCTATCTCTAGGTTTTGTTTCCTCTTGATGTAGCCCTAAGCAGTGACTGGCGAGATACACTGTCCTTGAAAGGGGTTGCCAAGCTTCCCAAAATTACGAATCTCCAGAAATCTCAGCAACTATTTTTTCACCCAAACTGGATGATACTTTCAGGTAATGATCAGTACACTAAGCCAACTTGGTTCCCCAAATTTCGTTCTTCTATGTTGAAGCGTTCGTTTCCAGTAACAGTTTGAATTTTGGCGTTTCACTCTGTTTCCTCCAATATTGATAGGTGTACGTGGAACTCTAAATCAAACACGGTTTGTGCTAGCTTCTTGAAACTTGACACTATAATGTAGTTTCAAGTTCTGTCTCTAGGTTTTGTTTCCTCTTGATGTAGCCCTAAGCAGTGACTGGCGAGATACACTGTCCTTGAAAGGGGTTGCCAAGCTACCCAAAATTACGAATCTCCAGAAATCTCAGCAACTATTTTTTCACCCAAACTGGATGATACTTTCAGGTAATGATCAGTACACTAAGCCCACTTGGTTCCCCAAATTTCGTTCTTCTATGTTGAAGCGTTCGTTTCCAGTAACAGTTTGAATTTTGGCGTTTCACTCTGTTTTCTCCTATATTGATAGATGTATGTGGAACTCTAAATCAAACACGGTTTGTGCTAGCTTCTTGAAACTTGACACGATAATGTAGTTTCAAGTTCTATCTCTAGGTTTTGTTTCCTCTTCATGTAGCCCTAAGCAGTGACTGGCGAGATACACTGTCCTTGAAAGGGGTTGCCAAGCTACCCAAAATTACGAATCTCCAGAAATCTCAGCAACTATTTTTTCACCCAAACTGGATGATACTTTCAGGTAATGATCAGTACACTAAGCCCACTTGGTTCCCCAAATTTGGTTCTTCTATGTTGAAGCGTTCGTTTCCAGTAACAGTTTGAATTTTGGCGTTTCACTCTGTTTCCTCCAATATTGATAGGTGTACGTGGAACTCTATATCAAACACGGTTTGTGCTAGCTTCTTCAAACTTGACACGATAATGTAGTTTCAAGTTCTGTCTCTAGGTTTTGTTTCCTCTTGATGTAGCCCTAAGCAGTGACTGGCGAGATACACTGTCCTTGAAAGGGGTTGCCAAGCTACCCAAAATTACGAATCTCCAGAAATCTCAGCAACTATTTTTTCACCCAAACTGGATGATACTTTCAGGTAATGATCAGTACACTAAGCCCACTTGGTTCCCCAAATTTCGTTCTTCTATGTTGAAGCGTTCGTTTCCAGTAACAGTTTGAATGTTGGCGTTTCACTCTGTTTTCTCCTATATTGATAGATGTATGTGGAACTCTAAATCAAACACGGTTTGTGCTAGCTTCTTCAAACTTGACACGATAATGTAGTTTCAAGTTCTATCTCTAGGTTTTGTTTCCTCTTGATGTAGCCCTAAGCAGTGACTGGCGAGATACACTGTCCTTGAAAGGGGTTGCCAAGCTTCCCAAAATTACGAATCTCCAGAAATCTCAGCAACTATTTTTTCACCCAAACTGGATGATACTTTCAGGTAATGATCAGTACACTAAGCCAACTTGGTTCCCCAAATTTCGTTCTTCTATGTTGAAGCGTTCGTTTCCAGTAACAGTTTGAATTTTGGCGTTTCACTCTGTTTCCTCCAATATTGATAGGTGTACGTGGAACTCTAAATCAAACACGGTTTGTGCTAGCTTTTTGAAACTTGACACGATAATGTAGTTTCAAGTTCTATCTCGAGGTTTTGTTTCCTCTTGATGTAGCCCTAAGCAGTGACTGGCGAGATACACTGTCCTTGAAAGGGGTTGCCAAGCTACCCAAAATTACGAATCTCCAGAAATCTCAGCAACTATTTTTTCACCCAAACTGGATGATACTTTCAGGTAATGATCAGTACACTAAGCCCACTTGGTTCCCCAAATTTCGTTCTTCTATGTTGAAGCGTTCGTTTCCAGTAACAGTTTGAATGTTGGCGTTTCACTCTGTTTTCTCCTATATTGATAGACGTATGTGGAACTCTAAATCAAACACGGTTTGTGCTAGCTTCTTGAAACTTGACACGATAATGTAGTTTCAAGTTCTGTCTCTAGGTTTTGTTTCCTCTTGATGTAGCCCTAAGCAGTGACTGGCCAGATATACTGTCCTTGAAAGGGGTTGCCAAGCTACCCAAAATTACGAATCTCCAGAAATCTCAGCAACTATTTTTTCACCCAAACTGGATGATACTTTCAGGTAATGATCAGGACACTAAGCCCACTTGGTTCCCCAAATTTGGTTCTTCTATGTTGAAGCGTTCGTTTCCAGTAACAGTTTGAATTTTGGCGTTTCACTCTGTTTCCTCCAATATTGATAGGTGTACGTGGAACTCTATATCAAACACGGTTTGTGCTAGCTTCTTCAAACTTGACACGATAATGTAGTTTCAAGTTCTGTCTCTAGGTTTTGTTTCCTCTTGATGTAGCCCTAAGCAGTGACTGGCGAGATACACTGTCCTTGAAAGGGGTTGCCAAGCTACCCAAAATTACGAATCTCCAGAAATCTCAGCAACTATTTTTTCACCCAAACTGGATGATACTTTCAGGTAATGATCAGTACACTAAGCCCACTTGGTTCCCCAAATTTCGTTCTTCTATGTTGAACCGTTCGTTTCCAGTAACAGTTTGAATGTTGGCGTTTCACTCTGTTTTCTCCTATATTGATAGATGTATGTGGAACTCTAAATCAAACACGGTTTGTGCTAGCTTCTTCAAACTTGACACGATAATGTAGTTTCAAGTTCTATCTCTAGGTTTTGTTTCCTCTTGATGTAGCCCTAAGCAGTGACTGGCGAGATACACTGTCCTTGAAAGGGGTTGCCAAGCTTCCCAAAATTACGAATCTCCAGAAATCTCAGCAACTATTTTTTCACCCAAACTGGATGATACTTTCAGGTAATGATCAGTACACTAAGCCCACTTGGTTCCCCAAATTTCGTTCTTCTATGTTGAAGCGTTCGTTTCCAGTAACAGTTTGAATTTTGGCGTTTCACTCTGTTTCCTCCAATATTGATAGGTGTACGTGGAACACTAAATCAAACACGGTTTGTGCTAACTTCTTGAAACTTGACACTATAATGTAGTTTCAAGTTCTGTCTCTAGGTTTTGTTTCCTCTTGATGTAGCCCTAAGCAGTGACTGGCGAGATACACTGTCCTTGAAAGGGGTTGCCAAGCTACCCAAAATTACGAATCTCCAGAAATCTCAGCAACTATTTTTTCACCCAAACTGGATGATACTTTCAGGTAATGATCAGTACACTAAGCCCAGTTGGTTCCCCAAATTTCGTTCTTCTATGTTGAAGCGTTCGTTTCCAGTAACAGTTTGAATTTTGGCGTTTCACTAGTTTTCTCCTATATTGATAGATGTATGTGGAACTCTAAATCAAACACGGTTTGTGCTAGCTTCTTGAAACTTGACACGATAATGTAGTTTCAAGTTCTATCTCTAGGTTTTGTTTCCTCTTGATGTAGCCCTAAGCAGTGACTGGCGAGATACACTGTCCTTGAAAGGGGTTGCCAAGCTTCCCAAAATTACGAATCTCCAGAAATCTCAGAAACTATTTTTTCACCCAAACTGGATGATACTTTCAGGTAATGATCAGGACACTAAGCCCACTTGGTTCCCCAAATTTCGTTCTTCTATGTTGAACCGTTCGTTTCCAGTAACAGTTTGAATTTTGGCGTTTCACTCTGTTTTCTCCTATATTGAGAGATGTATGTGGAACTCTAAATCAAACACGGTTTGTGCTATCTTTTTGAAACTTGACACGATAATGTAGTTTCAAGTTCTATCTCTCGGTTTTGTTTCCTCTTGATGTAGCCCTAAGCAGTGACTGGCGAGATACACTGTCCTTGAAAGGGGTTGCCAAGCTTCCCAAAATTACGAATCTCCAGAAATCTCAGCAACTATTTTTTCACCCAAACTGGATGATACTTTCAGGTAATGATCAGTACACTAAGCCCACTTGGTTCCCCAAATTTCGTTCTTCTATGTTGAAGCGTTCGTTTCCAGTAACAGTTTGAATGTTGGCGTTTCACTCTGTTTTCTCCTATATTGATAGACGTATGTGGAACTCTAAATCAAACACGGTTTGTGCTAGCTTCTTGAAACTTGACACGATAATGTAGTTTCAAGTTCTGTCTCTAGGTTTTGTTTCCTCTTGATGTAGCCCTAAGCAGTGACTGGCGAGATACACTGTCCTTGAAAGGGGTTGCCAAGCTACCCAAAATTACGAATCTCCAGAAATCTCAGCAACTATTTTTTCACCCAAACTGGATGATACTTTCAGGTAATGATCAGTACACTAAGCCCACTTGGTTCCCCAAATTTGGTTCTTCTATGTTGAAGCGTTCGTTTCCAGTAACAGTTTGAATTTTGGCGTTTCACTCTGTTTCCTCCAATATTGATAGGTGTACGTGGAACTCTATATCAAACACGGTTTGTGCTAGCTTTTTGAAACTTGACACGATAATGTAGTTTCAAGTTCTATCTCTCGGTTTTGTTTCCTCTTGATGTAGCCCTAAGCAGTGACTGGCGAGATACACTGTCCTTGAAAGGGGTTGCCAAGCTACCCAAAATTACGAATCTCCAGAAATCTCAGCAACTATTTTTTCACCCAAACTGGATGATACTTTCAGGTAATGATCAGTACACTAAGCCCACTTGGTTCCCCAAATTTGGTTCTTCTATGTTGAAGCGTTCGTTTCCAGTAACAGTTTGAATTTTGGCGTTTCACTCTGTTTCCTCCAATATTGATAGGTGTACGTGGAACTCTATATCAAACACGGTTTGTGCTAGCTTCTTCAAACTTGACACGATAATGTAGTTTCAAGTTCTATCTCTAGGTTTTGTTTCCTCTTGATGTAGCCCTAAGCAGTGACTGGCGAGATACACTGTCCTTGAAAGGGGTTGCCAAGCTACCCAAAATTACGAATCTCCAGAAATCTCAGCAACTATTTTTTCACCCAAACTGGATGATACTTTCAGGTAATGATCAGTACACTAAGCCCACTTGGTTCCCCAAATTTCGTTCTTCTTTGTTGAAGCGTTCGTTTCCAGTAACAGTTTGAATGTTGGCGTTTCACTCTGTTTTCTCCTATATTGATAGATGTATGTGGAACTCTAAATCAAACACGGTTTGTGCTAGCTTTTTGAAACTTGACACGATAATGTAGTTTCAAGTTCTATCTCTCGGTTTTGTTTCCTCTTGATGTAGCCCTAAGCAGTGACTGGCGAGATACACTGTCCTTGAAAGGGGTTGCCAAGCTTCCCAAAATTACGAATCTCCAGAAATCTCAGCAACTATTTTTTCACCCAAACTGGATGATACTTTCAGGTAATGATCAGTACACTAAGCCCACTTGGTTCCCCAAATTTCGTTCTTCTATGTTGAACCGTTCGTTTCCAGTAACAGTTTGAATGTTGGCGTTTCACTCTGTTTTCTCCTATATTGATAGACGTATGTGGAACTCTAAATCAAACACGGTTTGTGCTAGCTTCTTGAAACTTGACACGATAATGTAGTTTCAAGTTCTGTCTCTAGGTTTTGTTTCCTCTTGATGTAGCCCTAAGCAGTGACTGGCGAGATACACTGTCCTTGAAAGGGGTTGCCAAGCTACCCAAAATTACGAATCTCCAGAAATCTCAGCAACTATTTTTTCACCCAAACTGGATGATACTTTCAGGTAATGATCAGTACACTAAGCCCACTTGGTTCCCCAAATTTCGTTCTTCTATGTTGAAGCGTTCGTTTCCAGTAACAGTTTGAATTTTGGCGTTTCACTCTGTTTTCTCCTATATTGATAGATGTATGTGGAACTCTAAATCAAACACGGTTTGTGCTAGCTTCTTGAAACTTGACACGATAATGTAGTTTCAAGTTCTATCTCTAGGTTTTGTTTCCTCTTGATGTAGCCCTAAGCAGTGACTGGCGAGATACACTGTCCTTGAAAGGGGTTGCCAAGCTTCCCAAAATTACGAATCTCCAGAAATCTCAGCAACTATTTTTTCACCCAAACTGGATGATACTTTCAGGTAATGATCAGTACACTAAGCCCACTTGGTTCCCCAACTTTCGTTCTTCTATGTTAAAGCGTTCGTTTCCAGTAACAGTTTGAATGTTGGCGTTTCACTCTGTTTTCTCCTATATTGATAGATGTATGTGGAACTCTAAATCAAACATGGTTTGTGCTAGCTTTTTGAAACTTGACACGATAATGTAGTTTCAAGTTCTATCTCGAGGTTTTGTTTCCTCTTGATGTAGCCCTAAGCAGTGACTGGCGAGATACACTGTCCTTGAAAGGGGTTGCCAAGCTTCCCAAAATTACGAATCTCCAGAAATCTCAGCAACTATTTTTTCACCCAAACTGGATGATACTTTCAGGTAATGATCAGTACACTAAGCCCACTTGGTTCCCCAAATTTCGTTCTTCTATGTTGAAGCGTTCGTTTCCAGTAACAGTTTGAATGTTGGCGTTTCACTCTGTTTTCTCCTATATTGATAGACGTATGTGGAACTCTAAATCAAACACGGTTTGTGCTAGCTTCTTGAAACTTGACACGATAATGTAGTTTCAAGTTCTGTCTCTAGGTTTTGTTTCCTCTTGATGTAGCCCTAAGCAGTGACTGGCGAGATACACTGTCCTTGAAAGGGGTTGCCAAGCTTCCCAAAATTACGAATCTCCAGAAATCTCAGCAACTATTTTTTCACCCAAACTGGATGATACTTTCAGGTAATGATCAGTACACTAAGCCCACTTGGTTCCCCAAATTTCGTTCTTCTATGTTGAAGCTTTCGTTTCCAGTAACAGTTTGAATGTTGGCGTTTCACTCTGTTTTCTCCTATATTGATAGATGTATGTGGAACTCTAAATCAAACACGGTTTGTGCTAGCTTTTTGAAACTTGACACGATAATGTAGTTTCAAGTTCTATCTCGAGGTTTTGTTTCCTCTTGATGTAGCCCTAAGCAGTGACTGGCGAGATACACTGTCCTTGAAAGGGGTTGCCAAGCTTCCCAAAATTACGAATCTCCAGAAATCTCAGCAACTATTTTTTCACCCAAACTGGATGATACTTTCAGGTAATGATCAGTACACTAAGCCCACTTGGTTCCCCAAATTTCGTTCTTCTATGTTGAAGCGTTCGTTTCCAGTAACAGTTTGAATGTTGGCGTTTCACTCTGTTTTCTCCTATATTGATAGACGTATGTGGAACTCTAAATCAAACACGGTTTGTGCTAGCTTCTTGAAACTTGACACGATAATGTAGTTTCAAGTTCTGTCTCTAGGTTTTGTTTCCTCTTGATGTAGCCCTAAGCAGTGACTGGCGAGATACACTGTCCTTGAAAGGGGTTGCCAAGCTACCCAAAATTACGAATCTCCAGAAATCTCAGCAACTATTTTTTCACCCAAACTGGATGATACTTTCAGGTAATGATCAGTACACTAAGCCCACTTGGTTCCCCAAATTTCGTTCTTCTATGTTGAAGCGTTCGTTTCCAGTAAGAGTTTGAATTTTGGCGTTTCACTCTGTTTTCTCCTATATTGATAGATGTATGTGGAACTCTAAATCAAACACGGTTTGTGCTAGCTTCTTGAAACTTGACACGATAATGTAGTTTCAAGTTCTATCTCTAGGTTTTGTTTCCTCTTGATGTAGCCCTAAGCAGTGACTGGCGAGATACACTGTCCTTAAAAGGGGTTGCCAAGCTTCCCAAAATTACGAATCTCCAGAAATCTCAGCAACTATTTTTTCACCCAAACTGGATGATACTTTCAGGTAATGATCAGTACACTAAGCCCACTTGGTTCCCCAACTTTCGTTCTTCTATGTTGAAGCGTTCGTTTCCAGTAACAGTTTGAATGTTGGCGTTTCACTCTGTTTTCTCCTATATTGATAGATGTATGTGGAACTCTAAATCAAACATGGTTTGTGCTAGCTTTTTGAAACTTGACACGATAATGTAGTTTCAAGTTCTATCTCGAGGTTTTGTTTCCTCTTGATGTAGCCCTAAGCAGTGACTGGCGAGATACACTGTCCTTGAAAGGGGTTGCCAAGCTTCCCAAAATTACGAATCTCCAGAAATCTCAGCAACTATTTTTTCACCCAAACTGGATGATACTTTCAGGTAATGATCAGTACACTAAGCCCACTTGGTTCCCCAAATTTCGTTCTTCTATGTTGAAGCGTTCGTTTCCAGTAACAGTTTGAATGTTGGCGTTTCACTCTGTTTTCTCCTATATTGATAGACGTATGTGGAACTCTAAATCAAACACGGTTTGTGCTAGCTTCTTGAAACTTGACACGATAATGTAGTTTCAAGTTCTGTCTCTAGGTTTTGTTTCCTCTTGATGTAGCCCTAAGCAGTGACTGGCGAGATACACTGTCCTTGAAAGGGGTTGCCAAGCTTCCCAAAATTACGAATCTCCAGAAATCTCAGCAACTATTTTTTCACCCAAACTGGATGATACTTTCAGGTAATGATCAGTACACTAAGCCCACTTGGTTCCCCAAATTTCGTTCTTCTATGTTGAAGCGTTCGTTTCCAGTAACAGTTTGAATGTTGGCGTTTCACTCTGTTTTCTCCTATATTGATAGACGTATGTGGAACTCTAAATCAAACACGGTTTGTGCTAGCTTCTTGAAACTTGACACGATAATGTAGTTTCAAGTTCTGTCTCTAGGTTTTGTTTCCTCTTGATGTAGCCCTAAGCAGTGACTGGCGAGATACACTGTCCTTGAAAGGGGTTGCCAAGCTACCCAAAATTACGAATCTCCAGAAATCTCAGCAACTATTTTTTCACCCAAACTGGATGATACTTTCAGGTAATGATCAGTACACTAAGCCCACTTGGTTCCCCAAATTTCGTTCTTCTATGTTGAAGCGTTCGTTTCCAGTAACAGTTTGAATTTTGGCGTTTCACTCTGTTTTCTCCTATATTGATAGATGTATGTGGAACTCTAAATCAAACACGGTTTGTGCTAGCTTCTTCAAACTTGACACGATAATGTAGTTTCAAGTTCTATCTCTAGGTTTTGTTTCCTCTTGATGTAGCCCTAAGCAGTGACTGGCGAGATACACTGTCCTTGAAAGGGGTTGCCAAGCTTCCCAAAATTACGAATCTCCAGAAATCTCAGCAACTATTTTTTCACCCAAACTGGATGATACTTTCAGGTAATGATCAGTACACTAAGCCCACTTGGTTCCCCAACTTTCGTTCTTCTATGTTGAAGCGTTCGTTTCCAGTAACAGTTTGAATGTTGGCGTTTCACTCTGTTTTCTCCTATATTGATAGATGTATGTGGAACTCTAAATCAAACATGGTTTGTGCTAGCTTTTTGAAACTTGACACGATAATGTAGTTTCAAGTTCTATCTCGAGGTTTTGTTTCCTCTTGATGTAGCCCTAAGCAGTGACTGGCGAGATACACTGTCCTTGAAAGGGGTTGCCAAGCTTCCCAAAATTACGAATCTCCAGAAATCTCAGCAACTATTTTTTCACCCAAACTGGATGATACTTTCAGGTAATGATCAGTACACTAAGCCCACTTGGTTCCCCAAATTTCGTTCTTCTATGTTGAAGCGTTCGTTTCCAGTAACAGTTTGAATGTTGGCGTTTCACTCTGTTTTCTCCTATATTGATAGACGTATGTGGAACTCTAAATCAAACACGGTTTGTGCTAGCTTCTTGAAACTTGACACGATAATGTAGTTTCAAGTTCTGTCTCTAGGTTTTGTTTCCTCTTGATGTAGCCCTAAGCAGTGACTGGCGAGATACACTGTCCTTGAAAGGGGTTGCCAAGCTTCCCAAAATTACGAATCTCCAGAAATCTCAGCAACTATTTTTTCACCCAAACTGGATGATGCTTTCAGGTAATGATCAGTACACTAAGCCCACTTGGTTCCCCAAATTTCCTTCTTCTATGTTGAAGCGTTCGTTTCCAGTAACAGTTTGAATGTTGGCGTTTCACTCTGTTTTCTCCTATATTGATAGATGTATGTGGAACTCTAAATCAAACACGGTTTGTGCTAGCTTTTTGAAACTTGACACGATAATGTAGTTTCAAGTTCTATCTCGAGGTTTTGTTTCCTCTTGATGTAGCCCTAAGCAGTGACTGGCGAGATACACTGTCCTTGAAAGGGGTTGCCAAGCTTCCCAAAATTACGAATCTCCAGAAATCTTAGCAACTATTTTTTCACCCAAACTGGATGATACTTTCAGGTAATGATCAGTACACTAAGCCCACTTGGTTCCCCAAATTTCGTTCTTCTATGTTGAACCGTTCGTTTCCAGTAACAGTTTGAATTTTGGCGTTTCACTCTGTTTTCTTCTATATTGAGAGATGTATGTGGAACTCTAAATCAAACACGGTTTGTGCTAGCTTTTTGAAACTTGACACGATAATGTAGTTTCAAGTTCTATCTCGAGGTTTTGTTTCCTCTTGATGTAGCCCTAAGCAGTGACTGGCGAGATACACTGTCCTTGAAAGGGGTTGCCAAGCTACCCAAAATTACGAATCTCCAGAAATCTCAGCAACTATTTTTTCACCCAAACTGGATGATACTTTCAGGTAATGATCAGTACACTAAGCCCACTTGGTTCCCCAAATTTCGTTCTTCTATGTTGAACCGTTCGTTTCCAGTAACAGTTTGAATGTTGGCGTTTCACTCTGTTTTCTCCTATATTGATAGATGTATGTGGAACTCTAAATCAAACACGGTTTGTGCTAGCTTTTTGAAACTTGACACGATAATGTAGTTTCAAGTTCTATCTCTCGGTTTTGTTTCCTCTTGATGTAGCCCTAAGCAGTGACTGGCGAGATACACTGTCCTTGAAAGGGGTTGCCAAGCTTCCCAAAATTACGAATCTCCAGAAATCTCAGCAACCATTTTTTCACCCAAACTGGATGATACTTTCAGGTAATGATCAGTACACTAAGCCCACTTGGTTCCCCAAATTTCGTTCTTCTATGTTGAAGCGTTCGTTTCCAGTAACAGTTTGAATGTTGGCGTTTCACTCTGTTTTCTCCTATATTGATAGATGTATGTGGAACTCTAAATCAAACACGGTTTGTGCTAGCTTTTTGAAACTTGACACGATAATGTAGTTTCAAGTTCTATCTCGAGGTTTTGTTTCCTCTTGATGTAGCCCTAAGCAGTGACTGGCGAGATACACTGTCCTTGAAAGGGGTTGCCAAGCTTCCCAAAATTACGAATCTCCAGAAATCTCAGCAACTATTTTTTCACCCAAACTGGATGATACTTTCAGGTAATGATCAGTACACTAAGCCCACTTGGTTCCCCAAATTTCGTTCTTCTATGTTGAAGCGTTCGTTTCCAGTAACAGTTTGAATTTTGGCGTTTCACTCTGTTTCCTCCAATATTGATAGGTGTACGTGGAACTCTAAATCAAACACGGTTTGTGCTAGCTTTTTGAAACTTGACACGATAATGTACATTCAAGTTCTATCTCGATGTTTTGTTTCCTCTTGATGTAGCCCTAAGCAGTGACTGGCGAGATCACACTGTCGTTGAAACGGGTTGCCAAGCTTCCCAAAATTACGAATCTCCTGAAATCTCGGCAAATAATTTTTCACCCAAACTGGATGATACTTTCAGGTAATGATCAGTACACTAAGCCCACTTGGTTCCCCAAATTTCGTTCTTCTATGTTGAAGCGTTCGTTTCCAGTAACAGTTTGAATTTTGGCGTTTCACTCTGTTTTCTACTATATTGATAGATGTATGTGGAACTCTAAATCAAACACGGTTTGTGCTAGCTTCTTGAAACTTGACACGATAATGTAGTTTCAAGTTCTGTCTCTAGGTTTTGTTTCCTCTTGATGTAGCCCTAAGCAGTGACTGGCGAGATACACTGTCCTTGAAAGGGGTTGCCAAGCTTCACAAAATTACGAATCTCCAGAAATCTCAGCAACTATTTTTTCACCCAAACTGGATGATACTTTCAGGTAATGATCAGTACACTAAGCCCACTTGGTTCCCCAAATTTCGTTCTTCTATGTTGAAGCGTTCGTTTCCAGTAACAGTTTGAATGTTGGCGTTTCACTCTGTTTTCTCCTATATTGATAGATGTATGTGGAACTCTAAATCAAACACGGTTTGTGCTAGCTTTTTGAAACTTGACACGATAATGTAGTTTCAAGTTCTATCTCGAGGTTTTGTTTCCTCTTGATGTAGCCCTAAGCAGTGACTGGCGAGATACACTGTCCTTGAAAGGGGTTGCCAAGCTTCCCAAAATTACGAATCTCCAGAAATCTCAGCAACTATTTTTTCACCCAAACTGGATGATACTTTCAGGTAATGATCAGTACACTAAGCCCACTTGGTTCCCCAAATTTCGTTCTTCTATGTTGAAGCGTTCGTTTCCAGTAACAGTTTGAATGTTGGCGTTTCACTCTGTTTTCTCCTATATTGATAGACGTATGTGGAACTCTAAATCAAACACGGTTTGTGCTAGCTTCTTGAAACTTGACACGATAATGTAGTTTCAAGTTCTGTCTCTAGGTTTTGTTTCCTCTTGATGTAGCCCTAAGCAGTGACTGGCGAGATACACTGTCCTTGAAAGGGGTTGCCAAGCTACCCAAAATTACGAATCTCCAGAAATCTCAGCAACTATTTTTTCACCCAAACTGGATGATACTTTCAGGTAATGATCAGTACACTAAGCCCACTTGGTTCCCCAAATTTGGTTCTTCTATGTTGAAGCGTTCGTTTCCAGTAACAGTTTGAATTTTGGCGTTTCACTCTGTTTCCTCCAATATTGATAGGTGTACGTGGAACTCTAAATCAAACACGGTTTGTGCTAGCTTCTTCAAACTTGACACGATAATGTAGTTTCAAGTTCTGTCTCTAGGTTTTGTATCCTCTTGATGTATCCCTAAGCAGTGACTGGCGAGATACACTGTCCTTGAAAGGGGTTGCCAAGCTACCCAAAATTACGAATCTCCAGAAATCTCAGCAACTATTTTTTCACCCAAACTGGATGATACTTTCAGGTAATGATCAGTACACTAAGCCCACTTGGTTCCCCAAATTTCGTTCTTCTATGTTGAAGCGTTCGTTTCCAGTAACAGTTTGAATGTTGGCGTTTCGCTCTGTTTTCTCCTATATTGATAGACGTATGTGGAACTCTAAATCAAACACGGTTTGTGCTAGCTTCTTGAAACTTGACACGATAATGTAGTTTCAAGTTCTGTCTCTAGGTTTTGTTTCCTCTTGATGTAGCCCTAAGCAGTGACTGGCGAGATACACTGTCCTTGAAAGGGGTTGCCAAGCTACCCAAAATTACGAATCTCCAGAAATCTCAGCAACTATTTTTTCACCCAAACTGGATGATACTTTCAGGTAATGATCAGTACACTAAGCCCACTTGGTTCCCCAAATTTCGTTCTTCTATGTTGAAGCGTTCGTTTCCAGTAACAGTTTGAATGTTGGCGTTTCACTCTGTTTTCTCCTATATTGATAGATGTATGTGGAACTCTAAATCAAACACGGTTTGTGCTAGCTTCTTCAAACTTGACACGATAATGTAGTTTCAAGTTCTATCTCTAGGTTTTGTTTCCTCTTGATGTAGCCCTAAGCAGTGACTGGCGAGATACACTGTCCTTGAAAGGGGTTGCCAAGCTTCCCAAAATTACGAATCTCCAGAAATCTCAGCAACTATTTTTTCACCCAAACTGGATGATACTTTCAGGTAATGATCAGTACACTAAGCCCACTTGGTTCCCCAAATTTCGTTCTTCTATGTTGAAGCGTTCGTTTCCAGTAACAGTTTGAATTTTGGCGTTTCACTCTGTTTCCTCCAATATTGATAGGTGTACGTGGAACTCTAAATCAAACACGGTTTGTGCTAGCTTCTTGAAACTTGACACTATAATGTAGTTTCAAGTTCTGTCTCTAGGTTTTGTTTCCTCTTGATGTAGCCCTAAGCAGTGACTGGCGAGATACACTGTCCTTGAAAGGGGTTGCCAAGCTACCCAAAATTACGAATCTCCAGAAATCTCAGCAACTATTTTTTCACCCAAACTGGATGATACTTTCAGGTAATGATCAGTACACTAAGCCCAGTTGGTTCCCCAAATTTCGTTCTTCTATGTTGAAGCGTTCGTTTCCAGTAACAGTTTGAATTTTGGCGTTTCACTCTGTTTTCTCCTATATTGATAGACGTATGTGGAACTCTAAATCAAACACGGTTTGTGCTAGCTTCTTGAAACTTGACACGATAATGTAGTTTCAAGTTCTATCTCTAGGTTTTGTTTCCTCTTGATGTAGCCCTAAGCAGTGACTGGCGAGATACACTGTCCTTGAAAGGGGTTGCCAAGCTACCCAAAATTACGAATCTCCAGAAATCTCAGCAACTATTTTTTCACCCAAACTGGATGATACTTTCAGGTAATGATCAGTACACTAAGCCCACTTGGTTCCCCAAATTTCGTTCTTCTATGTTGAAGCGTTCGTTTCCAGTAACAGTTTGAATGTTGGCGTTTCACTCTGTTTTCTCCTATATTGATAGATGTATGTGGAACTCTAAATCAAACACGGTTTGTGCTAGCTTCTTGAAACTTGACACGATAATGTAGTTTTAAGTTCTATCTCTAGGTTTTGTTTCCTCTTGATGTAGCCCTAAGCAGTGACTGGCGAGATACACTGTCCTTGAAAGGGGTTGCCAAGCTTCCCAAAATTACGAATCTCCAGAAATCTCAGCAACTATTTTTTCACCCAAACTGGATGATACTTTCAGGTAATGATCAGTACACTAAGCCCACTTGGTTCCCCAAATTTCGTTCTTCTATGTTGAAGCGTTCGTTTCCAGTAACAGTTTGAATGTTGGCGTTTCACTCTGTTTTCTCCTATATTGATAGACGTATGTGGAACTCTAAATCAAACACGGTTTGTGCTAGCTTCTTGAAACTTGACACGATAATGTAGTTTCAAGTTCTGTCTCTAGGTTTTGTTTCCTCTTGATGTAGCCCTAAGCAGTGACTGGCGAGATACACTGTCCTTGAAAGGGGTTGCCAAGCTTCCCAAAATTACGAATCTCCAGAAATCTCAGCAACTATTTTTTCACCCAAACTGGATGATACTTTCAGGTAATGATCAGTACACTAAGCCCACTTGGTTCCCCAAATTTCGTTCTTCTATGTTGAAGCGTTCGTTTCCAGTAACAGTTTGAATGTTGGCGTTTCACTCTGTTTTCTCCTATATTGATAGATGTATGTGGAACTCTAAATCAAACACGGTTTGTGCTAGCTTTTTGAAACTTGACACGATAATGTAGTTTCAAGTTCTATCTCGAGGTTTTGTTTCCTCTTGATGTAGCCCTAAGCAGTGACTGGCGAGATACACTGTCCTTGAAAGGGGTTGCCAAGCTTCCCAAAATTACGAATCTCCAGAAATCTCAGCAACTATTTTTTCACCCAAACTGGATGATACTTTCAGGTAATGATCAGTACACTAAGCCCACTTGGTTCCCCAAATTTCGTTCTTCTATGTTGAAGCGTTCGTTTCCAGTAACAGTTTGAATGTTGGCGTTTCACTCTGTTTTCTCCTATATTGATAGATGTATGTGGAACTCTAAATCAAACACGGTTTGTGCTAGCTTCTTGAAACTTGACACGATAATGTAGTTTTAAGTTCTATCTCTAGGTTTTGTTTCCTCTTGATGTAGCCCTAAGCAGTGACTGGCGAGATACACTGTCCTTGAAAGGGGTTGCCAAGCTTCCCAAAATTACGAATCTCCAGAAATCTCAGCAACTATTTTTTCACCCAAACTGGATGATACTTTCAGGTAATGATCAGTACACTAAGCCCACTTGGTTCCCCAAATTTCGTTCTTCTATGTTGAAGCGTTCGTTTCCAGTAACAGTTTGAATGTTGGCGTTTCACTCTGTTTTCTCCTATATTGATAGACGTATGTGGAACTCTAAATCAAACACGGTTTGTGCTAGCTTCTTGAAACTTGACACGATAATGTAGTTTCAAGTTCTGTCTCTAGGTTTTGTTTCCTCTTGATGTAGCCCTAAGCAGTGACTGGCGAGATACACTGTCCTTGAAAGGGGTTGCCAAGCTTCCCAAAATTACGAATCTCCAGAAATCTCAGCAACTATTTTTTCACCCAAACTGGATGATACTTTCAGGTAATGATCAGTACACTAAGCCCACTTGGTTCCCCAAATTTCGTTCTTCTATGTTGAAGCGTTCGTTTCCAGTAACAGTTTGAATGTTGGCGTTTCACTCTGTTTTCTCCTATATTGATAGACGTATGTGGAACTCTAAATCAAACACGGTTTGTGCTAGCTTCTTGAAACTTGACACGATAATGTAGTTTCAAGTTCTGTCTCTAGGTTTTGTTTCCTCTTGATGTAGCCCTAAGCAGTGACTGGCGAGATACACTGTCCTTGAAAGGGGTTGCCAAGCTACCCAAAATTACGAATCTCCAGAAATCTCAGCAACTATTTTTTCACCCAAACTGGATGATACTTTCAGGTAATGATCAGTACACTAAGCCCACTTGGTTCCCCAAATTTCGTTCTTCTATGTTGAAGCGTTCGTTTCCAGTAACAGTTTGAATTTTGGCGTTTCACTCTGTTTTCTCCTATATTGATAGACGTATGTGGAACTCTAAATCAAACACGGTTTGTGCTAGCTTCTTGAAACTTGACACGATAATGTAGTTTCAAGTTCTATCTCTAGGTTTTGTTTCCTCTTGATGTAGCCCTAAGCAGTGACTGGCGAGATACACTGTCCTTAAAAGGGGTTGCCAAGCTTCCCAAAATTACGAATCTCCAGAAATCTCAGCAACTATTTTTTCACCCAAACTGGATGATACTTTCAGGTAATGATCAGTACACTAAGCCCACTTGGTTCCCCAACTTTCGTTCTTCTATGTTGAAGCGTTCGTTTCCAGTAACAGTTTGAATGTTGGCGTTTCACTCTGTTTTCTCCTATATTGATAGATGTATGTGGAACTCTAAATCAAACACGGTTTGTGCTAGCTTTTTGAAACTTGACACGATAATGTAGTTTCAAGTTCTATCTCGAGGTTTTGTTTCCTCTTGATGTAGCCCTAAGCAGTGACTGGCGAGATACACTGTCCTTGAAAGGGGTTGCCAAGCTTCCCAAAATTACGAATCTCCAGAAATCTCAGCAACTATTTTTTCACCCAAACTGGATGATACTTTCAGGTAATGATCAGTACACTAAGCCCACTTGGTTCCCCAAATTTCGTTCTTCTATGTTGAAGCGTTCGTTTCCAGTAACAGTTTGAATGTTGGCGTTTCACTCTGTTTTCTCCTATATTGATAGACGTATGTGGAACTCTAAATCAAACACGGTTTGTGCTAGCTTCTTGAAACTTGACACGATAATGTAGTTTCAAGTTCTGTCTCTAGGTTTTGTTTCCTCTTGATGTAGCCCTAAGCAGTGACTGGCGAGATACACTGTCCTTGAAAGGGGTTGCCAAGCTTCCCAAAATTACGAATCTCCAGAAATCTCAGCAACTATTTTTTCACCCAAACTGGATGATACTTTCAGGTAATGATCAGTACACTAAGCCCACTTGGTTCCCCAAATTTCGTTCTTCTATGTTGAAGCGTTCGTTTCCAGTAACAGTTTGAATGTTGGCGTTTCACTCTGTTTTCTCCTATATTGATAGATGTATGTGGAACTCTAAATCAAACACGGTTTGTGCTAGCTTTTTGAAACTTGACACGATAATGTAGTTTCAAGTTCTATCTCGAGGTTTTGTTTCCTCTTGATGTAGCCCTAAGCAGTGACTGGCGAGATACACTGTCCTTGAAAGGGGTTGCCAAGCTTCCCAAAATTACGAATCTCCAGAAATCTCAGCAACTATTTTTTCACCCAAACTGGATGATACTTTCAGGTAATGATCAGTACACTAAGCCCACTTGGTTCCCCAACTTTCGTTCTTCTATGTTGAAGCGTTCGTTTCCAGTAACAGTTTGAATGTTGGCGTTTCACTCTGTTTTCTCCTATATTGATAGATGTATGTGGAACTCTAAATCAAACACGGTTTGTGCTAGCTTTTTGAAACTTGACACGATAATGTAGTTTCAAGTTCTATCTCGAGGTTTTGTTTCCTCTTGATGTAGCCCTAAGCAGTGACTGGCGAGATACACTGTCCTTGAAAGGGGTTGCCAAGCTTCCCAAAATTACGAATCTCCAGAAATCTCAGCAACTATTTTTTCACCCAAACTGGATGATACTTTCAGGTAATGATCAGTACACTAAGCCCACTTGGTTCCCCAAATTTCGTTCTTCTATGTTGAAGCGTTCGTTTCCAGTAACAGTTTGAATGTTGGCGTTTCACTCTGTTTTCTCCTATATTGATAGACGTATGTGGAACTCTAAATCAAACACGGTTTGTGCTAGCTTCTTGAAACTTGACACGATAATGTAGTTTCAAGTTCTGTCTCTAGGTTTTGTTTCCTCTTGATGTAGCCCTAAGCAGTGACTGGCGAGATACACTGTCCTTGAAAGGGGTTGCCAAGCTTCCCAAAATTACGAATCTCCAGAAATCTCAGCAACTATTTTTTCACCCAAACTGGATGATACTTTCAGGTAATGATCAGTACACTAAGCCCACTTGGTTCCCCAAATTTCGTTCTTCTATGTTGAAGCGTTCGTTTCCAGTAACAGTTTGAATGTTGGCGTTTCACTCTGTTTTCTCCTATATTGATAGATGTATGTGGAACTCTAAATCAAACACGGTTTGTGCTAGCTTTTTGAAACTTGACACGATAATGTAGTTTCAAGTTCTATCTCGAGGTTTTGTTTCCTCTTGATGTAGCCCTAAGCAGTGACTGGCGAGATACACTGTCCTTGAAAGGGGTTGCCAAGCTTCCCAAAATTACGAATCTCCAGAAATCTCAGCAACTATTTTTTCACCCAAACTGGATGATACTTTCAGGTAATGATCAGTACACTAAGCCCACTTGGTTCCCCAACTTTCGTTCTTCTATGTTGAAGCGTTCGTTTCCAGTAACAGTTTGAATGTTGGCGTTTCACTCTGTTTTCTCCTATATTGATAGATGTATGTGGAACTCTAAATCAAACATGGTTTGTGCTAGCTTTTTGAAACTTGACACGATAATGTAGTTTCAAGTTCTATCTCGAGGTTTTGTTTCCTCTTGATGTAGCCCTAAGCAGTGACTGGCGAGATACACTGTCCTTGAAAGGGGTTGCCAAGCTTCCCAAAATTACGAATCTCCAGAAATCTCAGCAACTATTTTTTCACCCAAACTGGATGATACTTTCAGGTAATGATCAGTACACTAAGCCCACTTGGTTCCCCAAATTTCGTTCTTCTATGTTGAAGCGTTCGTTTCCAGTAACAGTTTGAATGTTGGCGTTTCACTCTGTTTTCTCCTATATTGATAGACGTATGTGGAACTCTAAATCAAACACGGTTTGTGCTAGCTTCTTGAAACTTGACACGATAATGTAGTTTCAAGTTCTGTCTCTAGGTTTTGTTTCCTCTTGATGTAGCCCTAAGCAGTGACTGGCGAGATACACTGTCTTGAAAGGGGTTGCCAAGCTTCCCAAAATTACGAATCTCCAGAAATCTCAGCAACTATTTTTTCACCCAAACTGGATGATACTTTCAGGTAATGATCAGTACACTAAGCCCACTTGGTTCCCCAAATTTCGTTCTTCTATGTTGAAGCGTTCGTTTCCAGTAACAGTTTGAATGTTGGCGTTTCACTCTGTTTTCTCCTATATTGATAGATGTATGTGGAACTCTAAATCAAACACGGTTTGTGCTAGCTTTTTGAAACTTGACACGATAATGTAGTTTCAAGTTCTATCTCGAGGTTTTGTTTCCTCTTGATGTAGCCCTAAGCAGTGACTGGCGAGATACACTGTCCTTGAAAGGGGTTGCCAAGCTTCCCAAAATTACGAATCTCCAGAAATCTCAGCAACTATTTTTTCACCCAAACTGGATGATACTTTCAGGTAATGATCAGTACACTAAGCCCACTTGGTTCCCCAAATTTCGTTCTTCTATGTTGAAGCGTTCGTTTCCAGTAACAGTTTGAATGTTGGCGTTTCACTCTGTTTTCTCCTATATTGATAGACGTATGTGGAACTCTAAATCAAACACGGTTTGTGCTAGCTTCTTGAAACTTGACACGATAATGTAGTTTCAAGTTCTGTCTCTAGGTTTTGTTTCCTCTTGATGTAGCCCTAAGCAGTGACTGGCGAGATACACTGTCCGTGAAAGGGGTTGCCAAGCTACCCAAAATTACGAATCTCCAGAAATCTCAGCAACTATTTTTTCACCCAAACTGGATGACACTTTCAGGTAATGATCAGTACACTAAGCCCACTTGGTTCCCCAAATTTCGTTCTTCTATGTTGAAGCGTTCGTTTCCAGTAACAGTTTGAATTTTGGCGTTTCACTCTGTTTTCTCCTATATTGATAGATGTATGTGGAACTCTAAATCAAACACGGTTTGTGCTAGCTTCTTCAAACTTGACACGATAATGTAGTTTCAAGTTCTATCTCTAGGTTTTGTTTCCTCTTGATGTAGCCCTAAGCAGTGACTGGCGAGATACACTGTCCTTGAAAGGGGTTGCCAAGCTTCCCAAAATTACGAATCTCCAGAAATCTCAGCAACTATTTTTTCACCCAAACTGGATGATACTTTCAGGTAATGATCAGTACACTAAGCCCACTTGGTTCCCCAAATTTCGTTCTTCTATGTTGAAGCGTTCGTTTCCAGTAACAGTTTGAATGTTGGCGTTTCACTCTGTTTTCTCCTATATTGATAGACGTATGTGGAACTCTAAATCAAACACGGTTTGTGCTAGCTTCTTGAAACTTGACACGATAATGTAGTTTCAAGTTCTGTCTCTAGGTTTTGTTTCCTCTTGATGTAGCCCTAAGCAGTGACTGGCGAGATACACTGTCCTTGAAAGGGGTTGCCAAGCTTCCCAAAATTACGAATCTCCAGAAATCTCAGCAACTATTTTTTCACCCAAACTGGATGATACTTTCAGGTAATGATCAGTACACTAAGCCCACTTGGTTCCCCAAATTTCGTTCTTCTATGTTGAAGCGTTCGTTTCCAGTAACAGTTTGAATGTTGGCGTTTCACTCTGTTTTCTCCTATATTGATAGATGTATGTGGAACTCTAAATCAAACACGGTTTGTGCTAGCTTTTTGAAACTTGACACGATAATGTAGTTTCAAGTTCTATCTCGAGGTTTTGTTTCCTCTTGATGTAGCCCTAAGCAGTGACTGGCGAGATACACTGTCCTTGAAAGGGGTTGCCAAGCTTCCCAAAATTACGAATCTCCAGAAATCTCAGCAACTATTTTTTCACCCAAACTGGATGATACTTTCAGGTAATGATCAGTACACTAAGCCCACTTGGTTCCCCAAATTTCGTTCTTCTATGTTGAACCGTTCGTTTCCAGTAACAGTTTGAATTTTGGCGTTTCACTCTGTTTTCTCCTATATTGAGAGATGTATGTGGAACTCTAAATCAAACACGGTTTGTGCTAGCTTTTTGAAACTTGACACGATAATGTAGTTTCAAGTTCTATCTCGAGGTTTTGTTTCCTCTTGATGTAGCCCTAAGCAGTGACTGGCGAGATACACTGTCCTTGAAAGGGGTTGCCAAGCTACCCAAAATTACGAATCTCCAGAAATCTCAGCAACTATTTTTTCACCCAAACTGGATGATACTTTCAGGTAATGATCAGTACACTAAGCCCACTTGGTTCCCCAAATTTCGTTCTTCTATGTTGAACCGTTCGTTTCCAGTAACAGTTTGAATGTTGGCGTTTCACTCTGTTTTCTCCTATATTGATAGATGTATGTGGAACTCTAAATCAAACACGGTTTGTGCTAGCTTTTTGAAACTTGACACGATAATGTAGTTTCAAGTTCTATCTCTCGGTTTTGTTTCCTCTTGATGTAGCCCTAAGCAGTGACTGGCGAGATACACTGTCCTTGAAAGGGGTTGCCAAGCTTCCCAAAATTACGAATCTCCAGAAATCTCAGCAACTATTTTTTCACCCAAACTGGATGATACTTTCAGGTAATGATCAGTACACTAAGCCCACTTGGTTCCCCAAATTTCGTTCTTCTATGTTGAAGCGTTCGTTTCCAGTAACAGTTTGAATGTTGGCGTTTCACTCTGTTTTCTCCTATATTGATAGATGTATGTGGAACTCTAAATCAAACACGGTTTGTGCTAGCTTTTTGAAACTTGACACGATAATGTAGTTTCAAGTTCTATCTCGAGGTTTTGTTTCCTCTTGATGTAGCCCTAAGCAGTGACTGGCGAGATACACTGTCCTTGAAAGGGGTTGCCAAGCTTCCCAAAATTACGAATCTCCAGAAATCTCAGCAACTATTTTTTCACCCAAACTGGATGATACTTTCAGGTAATGATCAGTACACTAAGCCCACTTGGTTCCCCAAATTTCGTTCTTCTATGTTGAAGCGTTCGTTTCCAGTAACAGTTTGAATGTTGGCGTTTCACTCTGTTTTCTCCTATATTGATAGACGTATGTGGAACTCTAAATCAAACACGGTTTGTGCTAGCTTCTTGAAACTTGACACGATAATGTAGTTTCAAGTTCTGTCTCTAGGTTTTGTTTCCTCTTGATGTAGCCCTAAGCAGTGACTGGCGAGATACACTGTCCTTGAAAGGGGTTGCCAAGCTACCCAAAATTACGAATCTCCAGAAATCTCAGCAACTATTTTTTCACCCAAACTGGATGATACTTTCAGGTAATGATCAGTACACTAAGCCCAGTTGGTTCCCCAAATTTCGTTCTTCTATGTTGAAGCGTTCGTTTCCAGTAACAGTTTGAATGTTGGCGTTTCACTCTGTTTTCTCCTATATTGATAGATGTATGTGGAACTCTAAATCAAACACGGTTTGTGCTAGCTTCTTGAAACTTGACACGATAATGTAGTTTCAAGTTCTATCTCTAGGTTTTGTTTCCTCTTGATGTAGCCCTAAGCAGTGACTGGCGAGATACACTGTCCTTGAAAGGGGTTGCCAAGCTACCCAAAATTACGAATCTCCAGAAATCTCAGCAACTATTTTTTCACCCAAACTGGATGATACTTTCAGGTAATGATCAGTACACTAAGCCCACTTGGTTCCCCAAATTTCGTTCTTCTATGTTGAACCGTTCGTTTCCAGTAACAGTTTGAATGTTGGCGTTTCACTCTGTTTTCTCCTATATTGATAGATGTATGTGGAACTCTAAATCAAACACGGTTTGTGCTAGCTTTTTGAAACTTGACACGATAATGTAGTTTCAAGTTCTGTCTCTCGGTTTTGTTTCCTCTTGATGTAGCCCTAAGCAGTGACTGGCGAGATACACTGTCCTTGAAAGGGGTTGCCAAGCTTCCCAAAATTACGAATCTCCAGAAATCTCAGCAACTATTTTTTCAACCAAACTGGATGATACTTTCAGGTAATGATCAGTACACTAAGCCCACTTGGTTCCCCAAATTTCGTTCTTCTATGTTGAAGCGTTCGTTTCCAGTAACAGTTTGAATGTTGGCGTTTCACTCTGTTTTCTCCTATATTGATAGACGTATGTGGAACTCTAAATCAAACACGGTTTGTGCTAGCTTCTTGAAACTTGACACGATAATGTAGTTTCAAGTTCTGTCTCTAGGTTTTGTTTCCTCTTGATGTAGCCCTAAGCAGTGACTGGCGAGATACACTGTCCTTGAAAGGGGTTGCCAAGCTACTCAAAATTACGAATCTTCAGAAATCTCAGCAACTATTTTTTCACCCAAACTGGATGATACTTTCAGGTAATGATCAGTACACTAAGCCCACTTGGTTCCCCAAATTTGGTTCTTCTATGTTGAAGCGTTCGTTTCCAGTAACAGTTTGAATGTTGGCGTTTCACTCTGTTTCCTCCAATATTGATAGGTGTACGTGGAACTCTATATCAAACACGGTTTGTGCTAGCTTCTTCAAACTTGACACGATAATGTAGTTTCAAGTTCTGTCTCTAGGTTTTGTTTCCTCTTGATGTAGCCCTAAGCAGTGACTGGCGAGATACACTGTCCTTGAAAGGGGTTGCCAAGCTACCCAAAATTACGAATCTCCAGAAATCTCAGCAACTATTTTTTCACCCAAACTGGATGATACTTTCAGGTAATGATCAGTACACTAAGCCCACTTGGTTCCCCAAATTTCGTTCTTCTATGTTAAAGCGTTCGTTTCCAGTAACAGTTTGAATGTTGGCGTTTCACTCTGTTTTCTCCTATATTGATAGATGTATGTGGAACTCTAAATCAAACACGGTTTGTGCTAGCTTCTTGAAACTTGACACGATAATGTAGTTTCAAGTTCTATCTCTAGGTTTTGTTTCCTCTTGATGTAGCCCTAAGCAGTGACTGGCGAGATACACTGTCCTTGAAAGGGGTTGCCAAGCTACCCAAAATTACGAATCTCCAGAAATCTCAGCAACTATTTTTTCACCCAAACTGGATGATACTTTCAGGTAATGATCAGTACACTAAGCCCAGTTGGTTCCCCAAATTTCGTTCTTCTATGTTGAAGCGTTCGTTTCCAGTAACAGTTTGAATTTTGGCGTTTCACTCTGTTTTCTCCTATATTGATAGATGTATGTGGAACTCTAAATCAAACACGGTTTGTGCTAGCTTCTTGAAACTTGACACGATAATGTAGTTTCAAGTTCTATCTCTAGGTTTTGTTTCCTCTTGATGTAGCCCTAAGCAGTGACTGGCGAGATACACTGTCCTTGAAAGGGGTTGCCAAGCTTCCCAAAATTACGAATCTCCAGAAATCTCAGAAACTATTTTTTCACCCAAACTGGATGATACTTTCAGGTAATGATCAGGACACTAAGCCCACTTGGTTCCCCAAATTTCGTTCTTCTATGTTGAACCGTTCGTTTCCAGTAACAGTTTGAATTTTGGCGTTTCACTCTGTTTTCTCCTATATTGAGAGATGTATGTGGAACTCTAAATCAAACACGGTTTGTGCTAGCTTTTTGAAACTTGACACGATAATGTAGTTTCAAGTTCTGTCTCGAGGTTTTGTTTCCTCTTGATGTAGCCCTAAGCAGTGACTGGCGAGATACACTGTCCTTGAAAGGGGTTGCCAAGCTACCCAAAATTACGAATCTCCAGAAATCTCAGCAACTATTTTTTCACCCAAACTGGATGATACTTTCAGGTAATGATCAGTACACTAAGCCCACTTGGTTCCCCAAATTTCGTTCTTCTATGTTGAACCGTTCGTTTCCAGTAACAGTTTGAATGTTGGCGTTTCACTCTGTTTTCTCCTATATTGATAGATGTATGTGGAACTCTAAATCAAACACGGTTTGTGCTATCTTTTTGAAACTTGACACGATAATGTAGTTTCAAGTTCTATCTCTCGGTTTTGTTTCCTCTTGATGTAGCCCTAAGCAGTGACTGGCGAGATACACTGTCCTTGAAAAGGGTTGCCAAGCTTCCCAAAATTACGAATCTCCAGAAATCTCAGCAACTATTTTTTCACCCAAACTGGATGATACTTTCAGGTAATGATCAGTACACTAAGCCCACTTGGTTCCCCAAATTTCGTTCTTCTATGTTGAAGCGTTCGTTGCCAGTAACAGTTTGAATGTTGGCGTTTCACTCTGTTTTCTCCTATATTGATAGACGTATGTGGAACTCTAAATCAAACACGGTTTGTGCTAGCTTCTTGAAACTTGACACGATAATGTAGTTTCAAGTTCTGTCTCTAGGTTTTGTTTCCTCTTGATGTAGCCCTAAGCAGTGACTGGCGAGATACACTGTCCTTGAAAGGGGTTGCCAAGCTACCCAAAATTACGAATCTCCAGAAATCTCAGCAACTATTTTTTCACCCAAACTGGATGATACTTTCAGGTAATGATCAGTACACTAAGCCCACTTGGTTCCCCAAATTTGGTTCTTCTATGTTGAAGCGTTCGTTTCCAGTAACAGTTTGAATTTTGGCGTTTCACTCTGTTTCCTCCAATATTGATAGGTGTACGTGGAACTCTATATCAAACACGGTTTGTGCTAGCTTTTTGAAACTTGACACGATAATGTAGTTTCAAGTTCTATCTCTCGGTTTTGTTTCCTCTTGATGTAGCCCTAAGCAGTGACTGGCGAGATACACTGTCCTTGAAAGGGGTTGCCAAGCTACCCAAAATTACGAATCTCCAGAAATCTCAGCAACTATTTTTTCACCCAAACTGGATGATACTTTCAGGTAATGATCAGTACACTAAGCCCACTTGGTTCCCCAAATTTGGTTCTTCTATGTTGAAGCGTTCGTTTCCAGTAACAGTTTGAATTTTGGCGTTTCACTCTGTTTCCTCCAATATTGATAGGTGTACGTGGAACTCTATATCAAACACGGTTTGTGCTAGCTTCTTCAAACTTGACACGATAATGTAGTTTCAAGTTCTATCTCTAGGTTTTGTTTCCTCTTGATGTAGCCCTAAGCAGTGACTGGCGAGATACACTGTCCTTGAAAGGGGTTGCCAAGCTACCCAAAATTACGAATCTCCAGAAATCTCAGCAACTATTTTTTCACCCAAACTGGATGATACTTTCAGGTAATGATCAGTACACTAAGCCCACTTGGTTCCCCAAATTTCGTTCTTCTTTGTTGAAGCGTTCGTTTCCAGTAACAGTTTGAATGTTGGCGTTTCACTCTGTTTTCTCCAATATTGATAGATGTATGTGGAACTCTAAATCAAACACGGTTTGTGCTAGCTTTTTGAAACTTGACACGATAATGTAGTTTCAAGTTCTATCTCTCGGTTTTGTTTCCTCTTGATGTAGCCCTAAGCAGTGACTGGCGAGATACACTGTCCTTGAAAGGGGTTGCCAAGCTTCCCAAAATTACGAATCTCCAGAAATCTCAGCAACTATTTTTTCACCCAAACTGGATGATACTTTCAGGTAATGATCAGTACACTAAGCCCACTTGGTTCCCCAAATTTCGTTCTTCTATGTTGAAGCGTTCGTTTCCAGTAACAGTTTGAATGTTGGCGTTTCACTCTGTTTTCTCCTATATTGATAGACGTATGTGGAACTCTAAATCAAACACGGTTTGTGCTAGCTTCTTGAAACTTGACACGATAATGTAGTTTCAAGTTCTGTCTCTAGGTTTTGTTTCCTCTTGATGTAGCCCTAAGCAGTGACTGGCGAGATACACTGTCCTTGAAAGGGGTTGCCAAGCTACCCAAAATTACGAATCTCCAGAAATCTCAGCAACTATTTTTTCACCCAAACTGGATGATACTTTCAGGTAATGATCAGTACACTAAGCCCACTTGGTTCCCCAAATTTCGTTCTTCTATGTTGAAGCGTTCGTTTCCAGTAACAGTTTGAATTTTGGCGTTTCACTCTGTTTTCTCCTATATTGATAGATGTATGTGGAACTCTAAATCAAACACGGTTTGTGCTAGCTTCTTGAAACTTGACACGATAATGTAGTTTCAAGTTCTATCTCGAGGTTTTGTTTCCTCTTGATGTAGCCCTAAGCAGTGACTGGCGAGATACACTGTCCTTGAAAGGGGTTGCCAAGCTTCCCAAAATTACGAATCTCCAGAAATCTCAGCAACTATTTTTTCACCCAAACTGGATGATACTTTCAGGTAATGATCAGTACACTAAGCCCACTTGGTTCCCCAAATTTCGTTCTTCTATGTTGAAGCGTTCGTTTCCAGTAACAGTTTGAATGTTGGCGTTTCACTCTGTTTTCTCCTATATTGATAGACGTATGTGGAACTCTAAATCAAACACGGTTTGTGCTAGCTTCTTGAAACTTGACACGATAATGTAGTTTCAAGTTCTGTCTCTAGGTTTTGTTTCCTCTTGATGTAGCCCTAAGCAGTGACTGGCGAGATACACTGTCCTTGAAAGGGGTTGCCAAGCTACCCAAAATTACGAATCTCCAGAAATCTCAGCAACTATTTTTTCACCCAAACTGGATGATACTTTCAGGTAATGATCAGTACACTAAGCCCACTTGGTTCCCCAAATTTCGTTCTTCTATGTTGAAGCGTTCGTTTCCAGTAACAGTTTGAATTTTGGCGTTTCACTCTGTTTTCTCCTATATTGATAGATGTATGTGGAACTCTAAATCAAACACGGTTTGTGCTAGCTTCTTGAAACTTGACACGATAATGTAGTTTCAAGTTCTATCTCTAGGTTTTGTTTCCTCTTGATGTAGCCCTAAGCAGTGACTGGCGAGATTCACTGTCCTTAAAAGGGGTTGCCAAGCTTCCCAAAATTACGAATCTCCAGAAATCTCAGCAACTATTTTTTCACCCAAACTGGATGATACTTTCAGGTAATGATCAGTACACTAAGCCCACTTGGTTCCCCAACTTTCGTTCTTCTATGTTGAAGCGTTCGTTTCCAGTAACAGTTTGAATGTTGGCGTTTCACTCTGTTTTCTCCTATATTGATAGATGTATGTGGAACTCTAAATCAAACATGGTTTGTGCTAGCTTTTTGAAACTTGACACGATAATGTAGTTTCAAGTTCTATCTCGAGGTTTTGTTTCCTCTTGATGTAGCCCTAAGCAGTGACTGGCGAGATACACTGTCCTTGAAAGGGGTTGCCAAGCTTCCCAAAATTACGAATCTCCAGAAATCTCAGCAACTATTTTTTCACCCAAACTGGATGATACTTTCAGGTAATGATCAGTACACTAAGCCCACTTGGTTCCCCAAATTTCGTTCTTCTATGTTGAAGCGTTCGTTTCCAGTAACAGTTTGAATGTTGGCGTTTCACTCTGTTTTCTCCTATATTGATAGACGTATGTGGAACTCTAAATCAAACACGGTTTGTGCTAGCTTCTTGAAACTTGACACGATAATGTAGTTTCAAGTTCTGTCTCTAGGTTTTGTTTCCTCTTGATGTAGCCCTAAGCAGTGACTGGCGAGATACACTGTCCTTGAAAGGGGTTGCCAAGCTTCCCAAAATTACGAATCTCCAGAAATCTCAGCAACTATTTTTTCACCCAAACTGGATGATACTTTCAGGTAATGATCAGTACACTAAGCCCACTTGGTTCCCCAAATTTCGTTCTTCTATGTTGAAGCGTTCGTTTCCAGTAACAGTTTGAATGTTGGCGTTTCACTCTGTTTTCTCCTATATTGATAGATGTATGTGGAACTCTAAATCAAACACGGTTTGTGCTAGCTTTTTGAAACTTGACACGATAATGTAGTTTCAAGTTCTATCTCGAGGTTTTGTTTCCTCTTGATGTAGCCCTAAGCAGTGACTGGCGAGATACACTGTCCTTGAAAGGGGTTGCCAAGCTTCCCAAAATTACGAATCTCCAGAAATCTCAGCAACTATTTTTTCACCCAAACTGGATGATACTTTCAGGTAATGATCAGTACACTAAGCCCACTTGGTTCCCCAAATTTCGTTCTTCTATGTTGAAGCGTTCGTTTCCAGTAACAGTTTGAATGTTGGCGTTTCACTCTGTTTTCTCCTATATTGATAGACGTATGTGGAACTCTAAATCAAACACGGTTTGTGCTAGCTTCTTGAAACTTGACACGATAATGTAGTTTCAAGTTCTGTCTCTAGGTTTTGTTTCCTCTTGATGTAGCCCTAAGCAGTGACTGGCGAGATACACTGTCCTTGAAAGGGGTTGCCAAGCTACCCAAAATTACGAATCTCCAGAAATCTCAGCAACTATTTTTTCACCCAAACTGGATGATACTTTCAGGTAATGATCAGTACACTAAGCCCACTTGGTTCCCCAAATTTCGTTCTTCTATGTTGAAGCGTTCGTTTCCAGTAACAGTTTGAATTTTGGCGTTTCACTCTGTTTTCTCCTATATTGATAGATGTATGTGGAACTCTAAATCAAACACGGTTTGTGCTAGCTTCTTGAAACTTGACACGATAATGTAGTTTCAAGTTCTATCTCTAGGTTTTGTTTCCTCTTGATGTAGCCCTAAGCAGTGACTGGCGAGATACACTGTCCTTGAAAGGGGTTGCCAAGCTTCCCAAAATTACGAATCTCCAGAAATCTCAGCAACTATTTTTTCACCCAAACTGGATGATACTTTCAGGTAATGATCAGTACACTAAGCCCACTTGGTTCCCCAACTTTCGTTCTTCTATGTTGAAGCGTTCGTTTCCAGTAACAGTTTGAATGTTGGCGTTTCACTCTGTTTTCTCCTATATTGATAGATGTATGTGGAACTCTAAATCAAACATGGTTTGTGCTAGCTTTTTGAAACTTGACACGATAATGTAGTTTCAAGTTCTATCTCGAGGTTTTGTTTCCTCTTGATGTAGCCCTAAGCAGTGACTGGCGAGATACACTGTCCTTGAAAGGGGTTGCCAAGCTTCCCAAAATTACGAATCTCCAGAAATCTCAGCAACTATTTTTTCACCCAAACTGGATGATACTTTCAGGTAATGATCAGTACACTAAGCCCACTTGGTTCCCCAAATTTCGTTCTTCTATGTTGAAGCGTTCGTTTCCAGTAACAGTTTGAATGTTGGCGTTTCACTCTGTTTTCTCCTATATTGATAGACGTATGTGGAACTCTAAATCAAACACGGTTTGTGCTAGCTTCTTGAAACTTGACACGATAATGTAGTTTCAAGTTCTGTCTCTAGGTTTTGTTTCCTCTTGATGTAGCCCTAAGCAGTGACTGGCGAGATACACTGTCCTTGAAAGGGGTTGCCAAGCTTCCCAAAATTACGAATCTCCAGAAATCTCAGCAACTATTTTTTCACCCAAACTGGATGATACTTTCAGGTAATGATCAGTACACTAAGCCCACTTGGTTCCCCAAATTTCGTTCTTCTATGTTGAAGCGTTCGTTTCCAGTAACAGTTTGAATGTTGGCGTTTCACTCTGTTTTCTCCTATATTGATAGATGTATGTGGAACTCTAAATCAAACACGGTTTGTGCTAGCTTTTTGAAACTTGACACGATAATGTAGTTTCAAGTTCTATCTCGAGGTTTTGTTTCCTCTTGATGTAGCCCTAAGCAGTGACTGGCGAGATACACTGTCCTTGAAAGGGGTTGCCAAGCTTCCCAAAATTACGAATCTCCAGAAATCTCAGCAACTATTTTTTCACCCAAACTGGATGATACTTTCAGGTAATGATCAGTACACTAAGCCCACTTGGTTCCCCAAATTTCGTTCTTCTATGTTGAACCGTTCGTTTCCAGTAACAGTTTGAATTTTGGCGTTTCACTCTGTTTTCTCCTATATTGAGAGATGTATGTGGAACTCTAAATCAAACACGGTTTGTGCTAGCTTTTTGAAACTTGACACGATAATGTAGTTTCAAGTTCTATCTCGAGGTTTTGTTTCCTCTTGATGTAGCCCTAAGCAGTGACTGGCGAGATACACTGTCCTTGAAAGGGGTTGCCAAGCTACCCAAAATTACGAATCTCCAGAAATCTCAGCAACTATTTTTTCACCCAAACTGGATGATACTTTCAGGTAATGATCAGTACACTAAGCCCACTTGGTTCCCCAAATTTCGTTCTTCTATGTTGAACCGTTCGTTTCCAGTAACAGTTTGAATGTTGGCGTTTCACTCTGTTTTCTCCTATATTGATAGATGTATGTGGAACTCTAAATCAAACACGGTTTGTGCTAGCTTTTTGAAACTTGACACGATAATGTAGTTTCAAGTTCTATCTCTCGGTTTTGTTTCCTCTTGATGTAGCCCTAAGCAGTGACTGGCGAGATACACTGTCCTTGAAAGGGGTTGCCAAGCTTCCCAAAATTACGAATCTCCAGAAATCTCAGCAACCATTTTTTCACCCAAACTGGATGATACTTTCAGGTAATGATCAGTACACTAAGCCCAGTTGGTTCCCCAAATTTCGTTCTTCTATGTTGAAGCGTTCGTTTCCAGTAACAGTTTGAATGTTGGCGTTTCACTCTGTTTTCTCCTATATTGATAGATGTATGTGGAACTCTAAATCAAACACGGTTTGTGCTAGCTTTTTGAAACTTGACACGATAATGTAGTTTCAAGTTCTATCTCGAGGTTTTGTTTCCTCTTGATGTAGCCCTAAGCAGTGACTGGCGAGATACACTGTCCTTGAAAGGGGTTGCCAAGCTTCCCAAAATTACGAATCTCCAGAAATCTCAGCAACTATTTTTTCACCCAAACTGGATGATACTTTCAGGTAATGATCAGTACACTAAGCCCACTTGGTTCCCCAAATTTCGTTCTTCTATGTTGAAGCGTTCGTTTCCAGTAACAGTTTGAATTTTGGCGTTTCACTCTGTTTCCTCCAATATTGATAGGTGTACGTGGAACTCTAAATCAAACACGGTTTGTGCTAGCTTTTTGAAACTTGACACGATAATGTACATTCAAGTTCTATCTCGATGTTTTGTTTCCTCTTGATGTAGCCCTAAGCAGTGACTGGCGAGATCACACTGTCGTTGAAACGGGTTGCCAAGCTTCCCAAAATTACGAATCTCCTGAAATCTCGGCAAATAATTTTTCACCCAAACTGGATGATACTTTCAGGTAATGATCAGTACACTAAGCCCACTTGGTTCCCCAAATTTCGTTCTTCTATGTTGAAGCGTTCGTTTCCAGTAACAGTTTGAATTTTGGCGTTTCACTCTGTTTTCTACTATATTGATAGATGTATGTGGAACTCTAAATCAAACACGGTTTGTGCTAGCTTCTTGAAACTTGACACGATAATGTAGTTTCAAGTTCTGTCTCTAGGTTTTGTTTCCTCTTGATGTAGCCCTAAGCAGTGACTGGCGAGATACACTGTCCTTGAAAGGGGTTGCCAAGCTTCACAAAATTACGAATCTCCAGAAATCTCAGCAACTATTTTTTCACCCAAACTGGATGATACTTTCAGGTAATGATCAGTACACTAAGCCCACTTGGTTCCCCAAATTTCGTTCTTCTATGTTGAAGCGTTCGTTTCCAGTAACAGTTTGAATGTTGGCGTTTCACTCTGTTTTCTCCTATATTGATAGATGTATGTGGAACTCTAAATCAAACACGGTTTGTGCTAGCTTTTTGAAACTTGACACGATAATGTAGTTTCAAGTTCTATCTCGAGGTTTTGTTTCCTCTTGATGTAGCCCTAAGCAGTGACTGGCGAGATACACTGTCCTTGAAAGGGGTTGCCAAGCTTCCCAAAATTACGAATCTCCAGAAATCTCAGCAACTATTTTTTCACCCAAACTGGATGATACTTTCAGGTAATGATCAGTACACTAAGCCCACTTGGTTCCCCAAATTTCGTTCTTCTATGTTGAAGCGTTCGTTTCCAGTAACAGTTTGAATGTTGGCGTTTCACTCTGTTTTCTCCTATATTGATAGACGTATGTGGAACTCTAAATCAAACACGGTTTGTGCTAGCTTCTTGAAACTTGACACGATAATGTAGTTTCAAGTTCTGTCTCTAGGTTTTGTTTCCTCTTGATGTAGCCCTAAGCAGTGACTGGCGAGATACACTGTCCTTGAAAGGGGTTGCCAAGCTACCCAAAATTACGAATCTCCAGAAATCTCAGCAACTATTTTTTCACCCAAACTGGATGATACTTTCAGGTAATGATCAGTACACTAAGCCCACTTGGTTCCCCAAATTTGGTTCTTCTATGTTGAAGCGTTCGTTTCCAGTAACAGTTTGAATTTTGGCGTTTCACTCTGTTTCCTCCAATATTGATAGGTGTACGTGGAACTCTAAATCAAACACGGTTTGTGCTAGCTTCTTCAAACTTGACACGATAATGTAGTTTCAAGTTCTGTCTCTAGGTTTTGTATCCTCTTGATGTATCCCTAAGCAGTGACTGGCGAGATACACTGTCCTTGAAAGGGGTTGCCAAGCTACCCAAAATTACGAATCTCCAGAAATCTCAGCAACTATTTTTTCACCCAAACTGGATGATACTTTCAGGTAATGATCAGTACACTAAGCCCACTTGGTTCCCCAAATTTCGTTCTTCTATGTTGAAGCGTTCGTTTCCAGTAACAGTTTGAATGTTGGCGTTTCGCTCTGTTTTCTCCTATATTGATAGACGTATGTGGAACTCTAAATCAAACACGGTTTGTGCTAGCTTCTTGAAACTTGACACGATAATGTAGTTTCAAGTTCTGTCTCTAGGTTTTGTTTCCTCTTGATGTAGCCCTAAGCAGTGACTGGCGAGATACACTGTCCTTGAAAGGGGTTGCCAAGCTACCCAAAATTACGAATCTCCAGAAATCTCAGCAACTATTTTTTCACCCAAACTGGATGATACTTTCAGGTAATGATCAGTACACTAAGCCCACTTGGTTCCCCAAATTTCGTTCTTCTATGTTGAAGCGTTCGTTTCCAGTAACAGTTTGAATGTTGGCGTTTCACTCTGTTTTCTCCTATATTGATAGATGTATGTGGAACTCTAAATCAAACACGGTTTGTGCTAGCTTCTTCAAACTTGACACGATAATGTAGTTTCAAGTTCTATCTCTAGGTTTTGTTTCCTCTTGATGTAGCCCTAAGCAGTGACTGGCGAGATACACTGTCCTTGAAAGGGGTTGCCAAGCTTCCCAAAATTACGAATCTCCAGAAATCTCAGCAACTATTTTTTCACCCAAACTGGATGATACTTTCAGGTAATGATCAGTACACTAAGCCCACTTGGTTCCCCAAATTTCGTTCTTCTATGTTGAAGCGTTCGTTTCCAGTAACAGTTTGAATTTTGGCGTTTCACTCTGTTTCCTCCAATATTGATAGGTGTACGTGGAACTCTAAATCAAACACGGTTTGTGCTAGCTTCTTGAAACTTGACACTATAATGTAGTTTCAAGTTCTGTCTCTAGGTTTTGTTTCCTCTTGATGTAGCCCTAAGCAGTGACTGGCGAGATACACTGTCCTTGAAAGGGGTTGCCAAGCTACCCAAAATTACGAATCTCCAGAAATCTCAGCAACTATTTTTTCACCCAAACTGGATGATACTTTCAGGTAATGATCAGTACACTAAGCCCACTTGGTTCCCCAAATTTCGTTCTTCTATGTTGAAGCGTTCGTTTCCAGTAACAGTTTGAATTTTGGCGTTTCACTCTGTTTTCTCCTATATTGATAGATGTATGTGGAACTCTAAATCAAACACGGTTTGTGCTAGCTTCTTGAAACTTGACACGATAATGTAGTTTCAAGTTCTATCTCTAGGTTTTGTTTCCTCTTGATGTAGCCCTAAGCAGTGACTGGCGAGATACACTGTCCTTGAAAGGGGTTGCCAAGCTACCCAAAATTACGAATCTCCAGAAATCTCAGCAACTATTTTTTCACCCAAACTGGATGATACTTTCAGGTAATGATCAGTACACTAAGCCCACTTGGTTCCCCAAATTTCGTTCTTCTATGTTGAAGCGTTCGTTTCCAGTAACAGTTTGAATGTTGGCGTTTCACTCTGTTTTCTCCTATATTGATAGATGTATGTGGAACTCTAAATCAAACACGGTTTGTGCTAGCTTCTTGAAACTTGACACGATAATGTAGTTTCAAGTTCTATCTCTAGGTTTTGTTTCCTCTTGATGTAGCCCTAAGCAGTGACTGGCGAGATACACTGTCCTTGAAAGGGGTTGCCAAGCTTCCCAAAATTACGAATCTCCAGAAATCTCAGCAACTATTTTTTCACCCAAACTGGATGATACTTTCAGGTAATGATCAGTACACTAAGCCCACTTGGTTCCCCAAATTTCGTTCTTCTATGTTGAAGCGTTCGTTTCCAGTAACAGTTTGAATGTTGGCGTTTCACTCTGTTTTCTCCTATATTGATAGATGTATGTGGAACTCTAAATCAAACACGGTTTGTGCTAGCTTTTTGAAACTTGACACGATAATGTAGTTTCAAGTTCTATCTCGAGGTTTTGTTTCCTCTTGATGTAGCCCTAAGCAGTGACTGGCGAGATACACTGTCCTTGAAAGGGGTTGCCAAGCTTCCCAAAATTACGAATCTCCAGAAATCTCAGCAACTATTTTTTCACCCAAACTGGATGATACTTTCAGGTAATGATCAGTACACTAAGCCCACTTGGTTCCCCAAATTTCGTTCTTCTATGTTGAAGCGTTCGTTTCCAGTAACAGTTTGAATGTTGGCGTTTCACTCTGTTTTCTCCTATATTGATAGACGTATGTGGAACTCTAAATCAAACACGGTTTGTGCTAGCTTCTTGAAACTTGACACGATAATGTAGTTTCAAGTTCTGTCTCTAGGTTTTGTTTCCTCTTGATGTAGCCCTAAGCAGTGACTGGCGAGATACACTGTCCTTGAAAGGGGTTGCCAAGCTTCCCAAAATTACGAATCTCCAGAAATCTCAGCAACTATTTTTTCACCCAAACTGGATGATACTTTCAGGTAATGATCAGTACACTAAGCCCACTTGGTTCCCCAAATTTCGTTCTTCTATGTTGAAGCGTTCGTTTCCAGTAACAGTTTGAATGTTGGCGTTTCACTCTGTTTTCTCCTATATTGATAGATGTATGTGGAACTCTAAATCAAACACGGTTTGTGCTAGCTTTTTGAAACTTGACACGATAATGTAGTTTCAAGTTCTATCTCGAGGTTTTGTTTCCTCTTGATGTAGCCCTAAGCAGTGACTGGCGAGATACACTGTCCTTGAAAGGGGTTGCCAAGCTTCCCAAAATTACGAATCTCCAGAAATCTCAGCAACTATTTTTTCACCCAAACTGGATGATACTTTCAGGTAATGATCAGTACACTAAGCCCACTTGGTTCCCCAAATTTCGTTCTTCTATGTTGAAGCGTTCGTTTCCAGTAACAGTTTGAATGTTGGCGTTTCACTCTGTTTTCTCCTATATTGATAGACGTATGTGGAACTCTAAATCAAACACGGTTTGTGCTAGCTTCTTGAAACTTGACACGATAATGTAGTTTCAAGTTCTATCTCTAGGTTTTGTTTCCTCTTGATGTAGCCCTAAGCAGTGACTGGCGAGATACACTGTCCTTAAAAGGGGTTGCCAAGCTTCCCAAAATTACGAATCTCCAGAAATCTCAGCAACTATTTTTTCACCCAAACTGGATGATACTTTCAGGTAATGATCAGTACACTAAGCCCACTTGGTTCCCCAACTTTCGTTCTTCTATGTTGAAGCGTTCGTTTCCAGTAACAGTTTGAATGTTGGCGTTTCACTCTGTTTTCTCCTATATTGATAGATGTATGTGGAACTCTAAATCAAACATGGTTTGTGCTAGCTTTTTGAAACTTGACACGATAATGTAGTTTCAAGTTCTATCTCGAGGTTTTGTTTCCTCTTGATGTAGCCCTAAGCAGTGACTGGCGAGATACACTGTCCTTGAAAGGGGTTGCCAAGCTTCCCAAAATTACGAATCTCCAGAAATCTCAGCAACTATTTTTTCACCCAAACTGGATGATACTTTCAGGTAATGATCAGTACACTAAGCCCACTTGGTTCCCCAAATTTCGTTCTTCTATGTTGAAGCGTTCGTTTCCAGTAACAGTTTGAATGTTGGCGTTTCACTCTGTTTTCTCCTATATTGATAGACGTATGTGGAACTCTAAATCAAACACGGTTTGTGCTAGCTTCTTGAAACTTGACACGATAATGTAGTTTCAAGTTCTGTCTCTAGGTTTTGTTTCCTCTTGATGTAGCCCTAAGCAGTGACTGGCGAGATACACTGTCCTTGAAAGGGGTTGCCAAGCTTCCCAAAATTACGAATCTCCAGAAATCTCAGCAACTATTTTTTCACCCAAACTGGATGATACTTTCAGGTAATGATCAGTACACTAAGCCCACTTGGTTCCCCAAATTTCGTTCTTCTATGTTGAAGCGTTCGTTTCCAGTAACAGTTTGAATGTTGGCGTTTCACTCTGTTTTCTCCTATATTGATAGATGTATGTGGAACTCTAAATCAAACACGGTTTGTGCTAGCTTTTTGAAACTTGACACGATAATGTAGTTTCAAGTTCTATCTCGAGGTTTTGTTTCCTCTTGATGTAGCCCTAAGCAGTGACTGGCGAGATACACTGTCCTTGAAAGGGGTTGCCAAGCTTCCCAAAATTACGAATCTCCAGAAATCTCAGCAACTATTTTTTCACCCAAACTGGATGATACTTTCAGGTAATGATCAGTACACTAAGCCCACTTGGTTCCCCAAATTTCGTTCTTCTATGTTGAAGCGTTCGTTTCCAGTAACAGTTTGAATGTTGGCGTTTCACTCTGTTTTCTCCTATATTGATAGACGTATGTGGAACTCTAAATCAAACACGGTTTGTGCTAGCTTCTTGAAACTTGACACGATAATGTAGTTTCAAGTTCTGTCTCTAGGTTTTGTTTCCTCTTGATGTAGCCCTAAGCAGTGACTGGCGAGATACACTGTCCTTGAAAGGGGTTGCCAAGCTACCCAAAATTACGAATCTCCAGAAATCTCAGCAACTATTTTTTCACCCAAACTGGATGACACTTTCAGGTAATGATCAGTACACTAAGCCCACTTGGTTCCCCAAATTTCGTTCTTCTATGTTGAAGCGTTCGTTTCCAGTAACAGTTTGAATTTTGGCGTTTCACTCTGTTTTCTCCTATATTGATAGATGTATGTGGAACTCTAAATCAAACACGGTTTGTGCTAGCTTCTTCAAACTTGACACGATAATGTAGTTTCAAGTTCTATCTCTAGGTTTTGTTTCCTCTTGATGTAGCCCTAAGCAGTGACTGGCGAGATACACTGTCCTTGAAAGGGGTTGCCAAGCTTCCCAAAATTACGAATCTCCAGAAATCTCAGCAACTATTTTTTCACCCAAACTGGATGATACTTTCAGGTAATGATCAGTACACTAAGCCCACTTGGTTCCCCAAATTTCGTTCTTCTATGTTGAAGCGTTCGTTTCCAGTAACAGTTTGAATGTTGGCGTTTCACTCTGTTTTCTCCTATATTGATAGACGTATGTGGAACTCTAAATCAAACACGGTTTGTGCTAGCTTCTTGAAACTTGACACGATAATGTAGTTTCAAGTTCTGTCTCTAGGTTTTGTTTCCTCTTGATGTAGCCCTAAGCAGTGACTGGCGAGATACACTGTCCTTGAAAGGGGTTGCCAAGCTTCCCAAAATTACGAATCTCCAGAAATCTCAGCAACTATTTTTTCACCCAAACTGGATGATACTTTCAGGTAATGATCAGTACACTAAGCCCACTTGGTTCCCCAAATTTCGTTCTTCTATGTTGAAGCGTTCGTTTCCAGTAACAGTTTGAATGTTGGCGTTTCACTCTGTTTTCTCCTATATTGATAGATGTATGTGGAACTCTAAATCAAACACGGTTTGTGCTAGCTTTTTGAAACTTGACACGATAATGTAGTTTCAAGTTCTATCTCGAGGTTTTGTTTCCTCTTGATGTAGCCCTAAGCAGTGACTGGCGAGATACACTGTCCTTGAAAGGGGTTGCCAAGCTTCCCAAAATTACGAATCTCCAGAAATCTCAGCAACTATTTTTTCACCCAAACTGGATGATACTTTCAGGTAATGATCAGTACACTAAGCACACTTGGTTCCCCAAATTTCGTTCTTCTATGTTGAACCGTTCGTTTCCAGTAACAGTTTGAATTTTGGCGTTTCACTCTGTTTTCTCCTATATTGAGAGATGTATGTGGAACTCTAAATCAAACACGGTTTGTGCTAGCTTTTTGAAACTTGACACGATAATGTAGTTTCAAGTTCTATCTCGAGGTTTTGTTTCCTCTTGATGTAGCCCTAAGCAGTGACTGGCGAGATACACTGTCCTTGAAAGGGGTTGCCAAGCTACCCAAAATTACGAATCTCCAGAAATCTCAGCAACTATTTTTTCACCCAAACTGGATGATACTTTCAGGTAATGATCAGTACACTAAGCCCACTTGGTTCCCCAAATTTCGTTCTTCTATGTTGAACCGTTCGTTTCCAGTAACAGTTTGAATGTTGGCGTTTCACTCTGTTTTCTCCTATATTGATAGATGTATGTGGAACTCTAAATCAAACACGGTTTGTGCTAGCTTTTTGAAACTTGACACGATAATGTAGTTTCAAGTTCTATCTCTAGGTTTTGTTTCCTCTTGATGTAGCCCTAAGCAGTGACTGGCGAGATACACTGTCCTTGAAAGGGGTTGCCAAGCTTCCCAAAATTACGAATCTCCAGAAATCTCAGCAACCATTTTTTCACCCAAACTGGATGATACTTTCAGGTAATGATCAGTACACTAAGCCCACTTGGTTCCCCAAATTTCGTTCTTCTATGTTGAAGCGTTCGTTTCCAGTAACAGTTTGAATGTTGGCGTTTCACTCTGTTTTCTCCTATATTGATAGATGTATGTGGAACTCTAAATCAAACACGGTTTGTGCTAGCTTTTTGAAACTTGACACGATAATGTAGTTTCAAGTTCTATCTCGAGGTTTTGTTTCCTCTTGATGTAGCCCTAAGCAGTGACTGGCGAGATACACTGTCCTTGAAAGGGGTTGCCAAGCTTCCCAAAATTACGAATCTCCAGAAATCTCAGCAACTATTTTTTCACCCAAACTGGATGATACTTTCAGGTAATGATCAGTACACTAAGCCCACTTGGTTCCCCAAATTTCGTTCTTCTATGTTGAAGCGTTCGTTTCCAGTAACAGTTTGAATTTTGGCGTTTCACTCTGTTTCCTCCAATATTGATAGGTGTACGTGGAACTCTAAACCAAACACGGTTTGTGCTAGCTTTTTGAAACTTGACACGATAATGTACATTCAAGTTCTATCTCGATGTTTTGTTTCCTCTTGATGTAGCCCTAAGCAGTGACTGGCGAGATCACACTGTCGTTGAAACGGGTTGCCAAGCTTCCCAAAATTACGAATCTCCTGAAATCTCGGCAAATAATTTTTCACCCAAACTGGATGATACTTTCAGGTAATGATCAGTACACTAAGCCCACTTGGTTCCCCAAATTTCGTTCTTCTATGTTGAAGCGTTCGTTTCCAGTAACAGTTTGAATTTTGGCGTTTCACTCTGTTTTCTACTATATTGATAGATGTATGTGGAACTCTAAATCAAACACGGTTTGTGCTAGCTTCTTGAAACTTGACACGATAATGTAGTTTCAAGTTCTGTCTCTAGGTTTTGTTTCCTCTTGATGTAGCCCTAAGCAGTGACTGGCGAGATACACTGTCCTTGAAAGGGGTTGCCAAGCTTCCCAAAATTACGAATCTCCAGAAATCTCAGCAACTATTTTTTCACCCAAACTGGATGATACTTTCAGGTAATGATCAGTACACTAAGCCCACTTGGTTCCCCAAATTTCGTTCTTCTATGTTGAAGCGTTCGTTTCCAGTAACAGTTTGAATGTTGGCGTTTCACTCTGTTTTCTCCTATATTGATAGATGTATGTGGAACTCTAAATCAAACACGGTTTGTGCTAGCTTTTTGAAACTTGACACGATAATGTAGTTTCAAGTTCTATCTCGAGGTTTTGTTTCCTCTTGATGTAGCCCTAAGCAGTGACTGGCGAGATACACTGTCCTTGAAAGGGGTTGCCAAGCTTCCCAAAATTACGAATCTCCAGAAATCTCAGCAACTATTTTTTCACCCAAACTGGATGATACTTTCAGGTAATGATCAGTACACTAAGCCCACTTGGTTCCCCAAATTTCGTTCTTCTATGTTGAAGCGTTCGTTTCCAGTAACAGTTTGAATGTTGGCGTTTCACTCTGTTTTCTCCTATATTGATAGACGTATGTGGAACTCTAAATCAAACACGGTTTGTGCTAGCTTCTTGAAACTTGACACGATAATGTAGTTTCAAGTTCTGTCTCTAGGTTTTGTTTCCTCTTGATGTAGCCCTAAGCAGTGACTGGCGAGATACACTGTCCTTGAAAGGGGTTGCCAAGCTACCCAAAATTACGAATCTCCAGAAATCTCAGCAACTATTTTTTCACCCAAACTGGATGATACTTTCAGGTAATGATCAGTACACTAAGCCCACTTGGTTCCCCAAATTTGGTTCTTCTATGTTGAAGCGTTCGTTTCCAGTAACAGTTTGAATTTTGGCGTTTCACTCTGTTTCCTCCAATATTGATAGGTGTACGTGGAACTCTAAATCAAACACGGTTTGTGCTAGCTTCTTCAAACTTGACACGATAATGTAGTTTCAAGTTCTGTCTCTAGGTTTTGTATCCTCTTGATGTATCCCTAAGCAGTGACTGGCGAGATACACTGTCCTTGAAAGGGGTTGCCAAGCTACCCAAAATTACGAATCTCCAGAAATCTCAGCAACTATTTTTTCACCCAAACTGGATGATACTTTCAGGTAATGATCAGTACACTAAGCCCACTTGGTTCCCCAAATTTCGTTCTTCTATGTTGAAGCGTTCGTTTCCAGTAACAGTTTGAATGTTGGCGTTTCGCTCTGTTTTCTCCTATATTGATAGACGTATGTGGAACTCTAAATCAAACACGGTTTGTGCTAGCTTCTTGAAACTTGACACGATAATGTAGTTTCAAGTTCTGTCTCTAGGTTTTGTTTCCTCTTGATGTAGCCCTAAGCAGTGACTGGCGAGATACACTGTCCTTGAAAGGGGTTGCCAAGCTACCCAAAATTACGAATCTCCAGAAATCTCAGCAACTATTTTTTCACCCAAACTGGATGATACTTTCAGGTAATGATCAGTACACTAAGCCCAGTTGGTTCCCCAAATTTCGTTCTTCTATGTTGAAGCGTTCGTTTCCAGTAACAGTTTGAATGTTGGCGTTTCACTCTGTTTTCTCCTATATTGATAGATGTATGTGGAACTCTAAATCAAACACGGTTTGTGCTAGCTTCTTGAAACTTGACACGATAATGTAGTTTCAAGTTCTATCTCTAGGTTTTGTTTCCTCTTGATGTAGCCCTAAGCAGTGACTGGCGAGATACACTGTCCTTGAAAGGGGTTGCCAAGCTACCCAAAATTACGAATCTCCAGAAATCTCAGCAACTATTTTTTCACCCAAACTGGATGATACTTTCAGGTAATGATCAGTACACTAAGCCCACTTGGTTCCCCAAATTTCGTTCTTCTATGTTGAAGCGTTCGTTTCCAGTAACAGTTTGAATGTTGGCGTTTCACTCTGTTTTCTCCTATATTGATAGATGTATGTGGAACTCTAAATCAAACACGGTTTGTGCTAGCTTTTTGAAACTTGACACGATAATGTAGTTTCAAGTTCTGTCTCTCGGTTTTGTTTCCTCTTGATGTAGCCCTAAGCAGTGACTGGCGAGATACACTGTCCTTGAAAGGGGTTGCCAAGCTTCCCAAAATTACGAATCTCCAGAAATCTCAGCAACTATTTTTTCAACCAAACTGGATGATACTTTCAGGTAATGATCAGTACACTAAGCCCACTTGGTTCCCCAAATTTCATTCTTCTATGTTGAAGCGTTCGTTTCCAGTAACAGTTTGAATGTTGGCGTTTCACTCTGTTTTCTCCTATATTGATAGACGTATGTGGAACTCTAAATCAAACACGGTTTGTGCTAGCTTCTTGAAACTTGACACGATAATGTAGTTTCAAGTTCTGTCTCTAGGTTTTGTTTCCTCTTGATGTAGCCCTAAGCAGTGACTGGCGAGATACACTGTCCTTGAAAGGGGTTGCCAAGCTACCCAAAATTACGAATCTTCAGAAATCTCAGCAACTATTTTTTCACCCAAACTGGATGATACTTTCAGGTAATGATCAGTACACTAAGCCCACTTGGTTCCCCAAATTTGGTTCTTCTATGTTGAAGCGTTCGTTTCCAGTAACAGTTTGAATGTTGGCGTTTCACTCTGTTTCCTCCAATATTGATAGGTGTACGTGGAACTCTATATCAAACACGGTTTGTGCTAGCTTCTTCAAACTTGACACGATAATGTAGTTTCAAGTTCTGTCTCTAGGTTTTGTTTCCTCTTGATGTAGCCCTAAGCAGTGACTGGCGAGATACACTGTCCTTGAAAGGGGTTGCCAAGCTACCCAAAATTACGAATCTCCAGAAATCTCAGCAACTATTTTTTCACCCAAACTGGATGATACTTTCAGGTAATGATCAGTACACTAAGCCCACTTGGTTCCCCAAATTTCGTTCTTCTATGTTAAAGCGTTCGTTTCCAGTAACAGTTTGAATGTTGGCGTTTCACTCTGTTTTCTCCTATATTGATAGATGTATGTGGAACTCTAAATCAAACACGGTTTGTGCTAGCTTCTTCAAACTTGACACGATAATGTAGTTTCAAGTTCTATCTCTAGGTTTTGTTTCCTCTTGATGTAGCCCTAAGCAGTGACTGGCGAGATACACTGTCCTTGAAAGGGGTTGCCAAGCTTCCCAAAATTACGAATCTCCAGAAATCTCAGCAACTATTTTTTCACCCAAACTGGATGATACTTTCAGGTAATGATCAGTACACTAAGCCCACTTGGTTCCCCAAATTTCGTTCTTCTATGTTGAAGCGTTCGTTTCCAGTAACAGTTTGAATTTTGGCGTTTCACTCTGTTTCCTCCAATATTGATAGGTGTACGTGGAACTCTAAATCAAACACGGTTTGTGCTAGCTTCTTGAAACTTGACACTATAATGTAGTTTCAAGTTCTGTCTCTAGGTTTTGTTTCCTCTTGATGTAGCCCTAAGCAGTGACTGGCGAGATACACTGTCCTTGAAAGGGGTTGCCAAGCTACCCAAAATTACGAATCTCCAGAAATCTCAGCAACTATTTTTTCACCCAAACTGGATGATACTTTCAGGTAATGATCAGTACACTAAGCCCAGTTGGTTCCCCAAATTTCGTTCTTCTATGTTGAAGCGTTCGTTTCCAGTAACAGTTTGAATGTTGGCGTTTCGCTCTGTTTTCTCCTATATTGATAGATGTATGTGGAACTCTAAATCAAACACGGTTTGTGCTAGCTTCTTGAAACTTGACACGATAATGTAGTTTCAAGTTCTGTCTCTAGGTTTTGTTTCCTCTTGATGTAGCCCTAAGCAGTGACTGGCGAGATACACTGTCCTTGAAAGGGGTTGCCAAGCTACCCAAAATTACGAATCTCCAGAAATCTCAGCAACTATTTTTTCACCCAAACTGGATGATACTTTCAGGTAATGATCAGTACACTAAGCCCACTTGGTTCCCCAAATTTCGTTCTTCTATGTTGAAGCGTTCGTTTCCAGTAACAGTTTGAATGTTGGCGTTTCACTCTGTTTTCTCCTATATTGATAGATGTATGTGGAACTCTAAATCAAACACGGTTTGTGCTAGCTTCTTCAAACTTGACACGATAATGTAGTTTCAAGTTCTATCTCTAGGTTTTGTTTCCTCTTGATGTAGCCCTAAGCAGTGACTGGCGAGATACACTGTCCTTGAAAGGGGTTGCCAAGCTTCCCAAAATTACGAATCTCCAGAAATCTCAGCAACTATTTTTTCACCCAAACTGGATGATACTTTCAGGTAATGATCAGTACACTAAGCCCACTTGGTTCCCCAAATTTCGTTCTTCTATGTTGAAGCGTTCGTTTCCAGTAACAGTTTGAATTTTGGCGTTTCACTCTGTTTCCTCCAATATTGATAGGTGTACGTGGAACTCTAAATCAAACACGGTTTGTGCTAGCTTCTTGAAACTTGACACTATAATGTAGTTTCAAGTTCTGTCTCTAGGTTTTGTTTCCTCTTGATGTAGCCCTAAGCAGTGACTGGCGAGATACACTGTCCTTGAAAGGGGTTGCCAAGCTACCCAAAATTACGAATCTCCAGAAATCTCAGCAACTATTTTTTCACCCAAACTGGATGATACTTTCAGGTAATGATCAGTACACTAAGCCCAGTTGGTTCCCCAAATTTCGTTCTTCTATGTTGAAGCGTTCGTTTCCAGTAACAGTTTGAATTTTGGCGTTTCACTCTGTTTTCTCATATATTGATAGATGTATGTGGAACTCTAAATCAAACACGGTTTGTGCTAGCTTTTTGAAACTTGACACGATAATGTAGTTTCAAGTTCTATCTCTCGGTTTTGTTTCCTCTTGATGTAGCCCTAAGCAGTGACTGGCGAGATACACTGTCCTTGAAAGGGGTTGCCAAGCTTCCCAAAATTACGAATCTCCAGAAATCTCAGCAACTATTTTTTCACCCAAACTGGATGATACTTTCAGGTAATGATCAGTACACTAAGCCCACTTGGTTCCCCAAATTTCGTTCTTCTATGTTGAAGCGTTCGTTTCCAGTAACAGTTTGAATGTTGGCGTTTCACTCTGTTTTCTCCTATATTGATAGATGTATGTGGAACTCTAAATCAAACACGGTTTGTGCTAGCTTTTTGAAACTTGACACGATAATGTAGTTTCAAGTTCTATCTCGAGGTTTTGTTTCCTCTTGATGTAGCCCTAAGCAGTGACTGGCGAGATACACTGTCCTTGAAAGGGGTTGCCAAGCTTCCCAAAATTACGAATCTCCAGAAATCTCAGCAACTATTTTTTCACCCAAACTGGATGATACTTTCAGGTAATGATCAGTACACTAAGCCCACTTGGTTCCCCAAATTTCGTTCTTCTATGTTGAAGCGTTCGTTTCCAGTAACAGTTTGAATGTTGCCGTTTCACTCTGTTTTCTCCTATATTGATAGACGTATGTGGAACTCTAAATCAAACACGGTTTGTGCTAGCTTCTTGAAACTTGACACGATAATGTAGTTTCAAGTTCTGTCTCTAGGTTTTGTTTCCTCTTGATGTAGCCCTAAGCAGTGACTGGCGAGATACACTGTCCTTGAAAGGTGTTGCCAAGCTACCCAAAATTACGAATCTCCAGAAATCTCAGCAACTATTTTTTCACCCAAACTGGATGATACTTTCAGGTAATGATCAGTACACTAAGCCCACTTGGTTCCCCAAATTTCGTTCTTCTATGTTGAAGCGTTCGTTTCCAGTAACAGTTTGAATGTTGGCGTTTCACTCTGTTTTCTCCTATATTGATAGATGTATGTGGAACACTAAATCAAACACGGTTTGTGCTAGCTTCTTCAAACTTGACACGATAATGTAGTTTCAAGTTCTATCTCTAGGTTTTGTTTCCTCTTGATGTAGCCCTAAGCAGTGACTGGCGAGATACACTGTCCTTGAAAGGGGTTGCCAAGCTTCCCAAAATTACGAATCTCCAGAAATCTCAGCAACTATTTTTTCACCCAAACTGGATGATACTTTCAGGTAATGATCAGTACACTAAGCCCACTTGGTTCCCCAAATTTCGTTCTTCTATGTTGAAGCGTTCGTTTCCAGTAACAGTTTGAATTTTGGCGTTTCACTCTGTTTCCTCCAATATTGATAGGTGTACGTGGAACTCTAAATCAAACACGGTTTGTGCTAGCTTCTTGAAACTTGACACTATAATGTAGTTTCAAGTTCTGTCTCTAGGTTTTGTTTCCTCTTGATGTAGCCCTAAGCAGTGACTGGCGAGATACACTGTCCTTGAAAGGGGTTGCCAAGCTACCCAAAATTACGAATCTCCAGAAATCTCAGCAACTATTTTTTCACCCAAACTGGATGATACTTTCAGGTAATGATCAGTACACTAAGCCCAGTTGGTTCCCCAAATTTCGTTCTTCTATGTTGAAGCGTTCGTTTCCAGTAACAGTTTGAATTTTGGCGTTTCACTCTGTTTTCTCCTATATTGATAGATGTATGTGGAACTCTAAATCAAACACGGTTTGTGCTAGCTTCTTGAAACTTGACACGATAATGTAGTTTCAAGTTCTATCTCTAGGTTTTGTTTCCTCTTGATGTAGCCCTAAGCAGTGACTGGCGAGATACACTGTCCTTGAAAGGGGTTGCCAAGCTACCCAAAATTACGAATCTCCAGAAATCTCAGCAACTATTTTTTCACCCAAACTGGATGATACTTTCAGGTAATGATCAGTACACTAAGCCCACTTGGTTCCCCAAATTTCGTTCTTCTATGTTGAACCGTTCGTTTCCAGTAACAGTTTGAATGTTGGCGTTTCACTCTGTTTTCTCCTATATTGATAGATGTATGTGGAACTCTAAATCAAACACGGTTTGTGCTAGCTTTTTGAAACTTGACACGATAATGTAGTTTCAAGTTCTGTCTCTCGGTTTTGTTTCCTCTTGATGTAGCCCTAAGCAGTGACTGGCGAGATACACTGTCCTTGAAAGGGGTTGCCAAGCTTCCCAAAATTACGAATCTCCAGAAATCTCAGCAACTATTTTTTCACCCAAACTGGATGATACTTTCAGGTAATGATCAGTACACTAAGCCCACTTGGTTCCCCAAATTTCGTTCTTCTATGTTGAAGCGTTCGTTTCCAGTAACAGTTTGAATGTTGGCGTTTCACTCTGTTTTCTCCTATATTGATAGACGTATGTGGAACTCTAAATCAAACACGGTTTGTGCTAGCTTCTTGAAACTTGACACGATAATGTAGTTTCAAGTTCTGTCTCTAGGTTTTGTTTCCTCTTGATGTAGCCCTAAGCAGTGACTGGCGAGATACACTGTCCTTGAAAGGGGTTGCCAAGCTACCCAAAATTACGAATCTTCAGAAATCTCAGCAACTATTTTTTCACCCAAACTGGATGATACTTTCAGGTAATGATCAGTACACTAAGCCCACTTGGTTCCCCAAATTTGGTTCTTCTATGTTGAAGCGTTCGTTTCCAGTAACAGTTTGAATTTTGGCGTTTCACTCTGTTTCCTCCAATATTGATAGGTGTACGTGGAACTCTATATCAAACACGGTTTGTGCTAGCTTCTTCAAACTTGACACGATAATGTAGTTTCAAGTTCTGTCTCTAGGTTTTGTTTCCTCTTGATGTAGCCCTAAGCAGTGACTGGCGAGATACACTGTCCTTGAAAGGGGTTGCCAAGCTACCCAAAATTACGAATCTCCAGAAATCTCAGCAACTATTTTTTCACCCAAACTGGATGATACTTTCAGGTAATGATCAGTACACTAAGCCCACTTGGTTCCCCAAATTTCGTTCTTCTATGTTAAAGCGTTCGTTTCCAGTAACAGTTTGAATGTTGGCGTTTCACTCTGTTTTCTCCTATATTGATAGATGTATGTGGAACTCTAAATCAAACACGGTTTGTGCTAGCTTCTTCAAACTTGACACGATAATGTAGTTTCAAGTTCTATCTCTAGGTTTTGTTTCCTCTTGATGTAGCCCTAAGCAGTGACTGGCGAGATACACTGTCCTTGAAAGGGGTTGCCAAGCTTCCCAAAATTACGAATCTCCAGAAATCTCAGCAACTATTTTTTCACCCAAACTGGATGATACTTTCAGGTAATGATCAGTACACTAAGCCCACTTGGTTCCCCAAATTTCGTTCTTCTATGTTGAAGCGTTCGTTTCCAGTAACAGTTTGAATTTTGGCGTTTCACTCTGTTTCCTCCAATATTGATAGGTGTACGTGGAACTCTAAATCAAACACGGTTTGTGCTAGCTTCTTGAAACTTGACACTATAATGTAGTTTCAAGTTCTGTCTCTAGGTTTTGTTTCCTCTTGATGTAGCCCTAAGCAGTGACTGGCGAGATACACTGTCCTTGAAAGGGGTTGCCAAGCTACCCAAAATTACGAATCTCCAGAAATCTCAGCAACTATTTTTTCACCCAAACTGGATGATACTTTCAGGTAATGATCAGTACACTAAGCCCAGTTGGTTCCCCAAATTTCGTTCTTCTATGTTGAAGCGTTCGTTTCCAGTAACAGTTTGAAATTTGGCGTTTCACTCTGTTTTCTCCTATATTGATAGATGTATGTGGAACTCTAAATCAAACACGGTTTGTGCTAGCTTCTTGAAACTTGACACGATAATGTAGTTTCAAGTTCTATCTCTAGGTTTTGTTTCCTCTTCATGTAGCCCTAAGCAGTGACTGGCGAGATACACTGTCCTTGAAAGGGGTTGCCAAGCTACCCAAAATTACGAATCTCCAGAAATCTCAGCAACTATTTTTTCACCCAAACTGGATGATACTTTCAGGTAATGATCAGTACACTAAGCCCACTTGGTTCCCCAAATTTGGTTCTTCTATGTTGAAGCGTTCGTTTCCAGTAACAGTTTGAATTTTGGCGTTTCACTCTGTTTCCTCCAATATTGATAGGTGTACGTGGAACTCTAAATCAAACACGGTTTGTGCTAGCTTCTTCAAACTTGACACGATAATGTAGTTTCAAGTTCTGTCTCTAGGTTTTGTATCCTCTTGATGTATCCCTAAGCAGTGACTGGCGAGATACACTGTCCTTGAAAGGGGTTGCCAAGCTACCCAAAATTACGAATCTCCAGAAATCTCAGCAACAATTTTTTCACCCAAACTGGATGATACTTTCAGGTAATGATCAGTACACTAAGCCCACTTGGTTCCCCAAATTTCGTTCTTCTATGTTGAAGCGTTCGTTTCCAGTAACAGTTTGAATGTTGGCGTTTCACTCTGTTTTCTCCTATATTGATAGACGTATGTGGAACTCTAAATCAAACACGGTTTGTGCTAGCTTCTTGAAACTTGACACGATAATGTAGTTTCAAGTTCTGTCTCTAGGTTTTGTTTCCTCTTGATGTAGCCCTAAGCAGTGACTGGCGAGATACACTGTCCTTGAAAGGGGTTGCCAAGCTACCCAAAATTACGAATCTTCAGAAATCTCAGCAACTATTTTTTCACCCAAACTGGATGATACTTTCAGGTAATGATCAGTACACTAAGCCCACTTGGTTCCCCAAATTTGGTTCTTCTATGTTGAAGCGTTCGTTTCCAGTAACAGTTTGAATGTTGGCGTTTCACTCTGTTTCCTCCAATATTGATAGGTGTACGTGGAACTCTATATCAAACACGGTTTGTGCTAGCTTCTTCAAACTTGACACGATAATGTAGTTTCAAGTTCTGTCTCTAGGTTTTGTTTCCTCTTGATGTAGCCCTAAGCAGTGACTGGCGAGATACACTGTCCTTGAAAGGGGTTGCCAAGCTACCCAAAATTACGAATCTCCAGAAATCTCAGCAACTATTTTTTCACCCAAACTGGATGATACTTTCAGGTAATGATCAGTACACTAAGCCCACTTGGTTCCCCAAATTTCGTTCTTCTATGTTAAAGCGTTCGTTTCCAGTAACAGTTTGAATGTTGGCGTTTCACTCTGTTTTCTCCTATATTGATAGATGTATGTGGAACTCTAAATCAAACACGGTTTGTGCTAGCTTCTTCAAACTTGACACGATAATGTAGTTTCAAGTTCTATCTCTAGGTTTTGTTTCCTCTTGATGTAGCCCTAAGCAGTGACTGGCGAGATACACTGTCCTTGAAAGGGGTTGCCAAGCTTCCCAAAATTACGAATCTCCAGAAATCTCAGCAACTATTTTTTCACCCAAACTGGATGATACTTTCAGGTAATGATCAGTACACTAAGCCCACTTGGTTCCCCAAATTTCGTTCTTCTATGTTGAAGCGTTCGTTTCCAGTAACAGTTTGAATTTTGGCGTTTCACTCTGTTTCCTCCAATATTGATAGGTGTACGTGGAACTCTAAATCAAACACGGTTTGTGCTAGCTTCTTGAAACTTGACACTATAATGTAGTTTCAAGTTCTGTCTCTAGGTTTTGTTTCCTCTTGATGTAGCCCTAAGCAGTGACTGGCGAGATACACTGTCCTTGAAAGGGGTTGCCAAGCTACCCAAAATTACGAATCTCCAGAAATCTCAGCAACTATTTTTTCACCCAAACTGGATGATACTTTCAGGTAATGATCAGTACACTAAGCCCAGTTGGTTCCCCAAATTTCGTTCTTCTATGTTGAAGCGTTCGTTTCCAGTAACAGTTTGAATGTTGGCGTTTCGCTCTGTTTTCTCCTATATAGATAGATGTATGTGGAACTCTAAATCAAACACGGTTTGTGCTAGCTTCTTGAAACTTGACACGATAATGTAGTTTCAAGTTCTGTCTCTAGGTTTTGTTTCCTCTTGATGTAGCCCTAAGCAGTGACTGGCGAGATACACTGTCCTTGAAAGGGGTTGCCAAGCTACCCAATATTACGAATCTCCAGAAATCTCAGCAACTATTTTTTCACCCAAACTGGATGATACTTTCAGGTAATGATCAGTACACTAAGCCCACTTGGTTCCCCAAATTTCGTTCTTCTATGTTGAAGCGTTCGTTTCCAGTAACAGTTTGAATGTTGGCGTTTCACTCTGTTTTCTCCTATATTGATAGATGTATGTGGAACTCTAAATCAAACACGGTTTGTGCTAGCTTCTTCAAACTTGACACGATAATGTAGTTTCAAGTTCTATCTCTAGGTTTTGTTTCCTCTTGATGTAGCCCTAAGCAGTGACTGGCGAGATACACTGTCCTTGAAAGGGGTTGCCAAGCTTCCCAAAATTACGAATCTCCAGAAATCTCAGCAACTATTTTTTCACCCAAACTGGATGATACTTTCAGATAATGATCAGTACACTAAGCCCACTTGGTTCCCCAAATTTCGTTCTTCTATGTTGAAGCGTTCGTTTCCAGTAACAGTTTGAATTTTGGCGTTTCACTCTGTTTCCTCCAATATTGATAGGTGTACGTGGAACTCTAAATCAAACACGGTTTGTGCTAGCTTCTTGAAACTTGACACTATAATGTAGTTTCAAGTTCTGTCTCTAGGTTTTGTTTCCTCTTGATGTAGCCCTAAGCAGTGACTGGCGAGATACACTGTCCTTGAAAGGGGTTGCCAAGCTACCCAAAATTACGAATCTCCAGAAATCTCAGCAACTATTTTTTCACCCAAACTGGATGATACTTTCAGGTAATGATCAGTACACTAAGCCCAGTTGGTTCCCCAAATTTCGTTCTTCTATGTTGAAGCGTTCGTTTCCAGTAACAGTTTGAATTTTGGCGTTTCACTCTGTTTTCTCCTATATTGATAGATGTATGTGGAACTCTAAATCAAACACGGTTTGTGCTAGCTTCTTGAAACTTGACACGATAATGTAGTTTCAAGTTCTATCTCTAGGTTTTGTTTCCTCTTGATGTAGCCCTAAGCAGTGACTGGCGAGATACACTGTCCTTGAAAGGGGTTGCCAAGCTACCCAAAATTACGAATCTCCAGAAATCTCAGCAACTATTTTTTCACCCAAACTGGATGATACTTTCAGGTAATGATCAGTACACTAAGCCCACTTGGTTCCCCAAATTTCGTTCTTCTATGTTGAACCGTTCGTTTCCAGTAACAGTTTGAATGTTGGCGTTTCACTCTGTTTTCTCCTATATTGATAGATGTATGTGGAACTCTAAATCAAACACGGTTTGTGCTAGCTTTTTGAAACTTGACACGATAATGTAGTTTCAAGTTCTATCTCTCGGTTTTGTTTCCTCTTGATGTAGCCCTAAGCAGTGACTGGCGAGATACACTGTCCTTGAAAGGGGTTGCCAAGCTTCCCAAAATTACGAATCTCCAGAAATCTCAGCAACTATTTTTTCACCCAAACTGGATGATACTTTCAGGTAATGATCAGTACACTAAGCCCACTTGGTTCCCCAAATTTCGTTCTTCTATGTTGAAGCGTTCGTTTCCAGTAACAGTTTGAATGTTGGCGTTTCACTCTGTTTTCTCCTATATTGATAGATGTATGTGGAACTCTAAATCAAACACGGTTTGTGCTAGCTTTTTGAAACTTGACACGATAATGTAGTTTCAAGTTCTATCTCGAGGTTTTGTTTCCTCTTGATGTAGCCCTAAGCAGTGACTGGCGAGATACACTGACCTTGAAAGGGGTTGCCAAGCTTCCCAAAATTACGAATCTCCAGAAATCTCAGCAACTATTTTTTCACCCAAACTGGATGATACTTTCAGGTAATGATCAGTACACTAAGCCCACTTGGTTCCCCAAATTTCGTTCTTCTATGTTGAAGCGTTCGTTTCCAGTAACAGTTTGAATGTTGGCGTTTCACTCTGTTTTCTCCTATATTGATAGACGTATGTGGAACTCTAAATCAAACACGGTTTGTGCTAGCTTCTTGAAACTTGACACGATAATGTAGTTTCAAGTTCTGTCTCTAGGTTTTGTTTCCTCTTGATGTAGCCCTAAGCAGTGACTGGCGAGATACACTGTCCTTGAAAGGTGTTGCCAAGCTACCCAAAATTACGAATCTCCAGAAATCTCAGCAACTATTTTTTCACCCAAACTGGATGATACTTTCAGGTAATGATCAGTACACTAAGCCCACTTGGTTCCCCAAATTTCGTTCTTCTATGTTGAAGCGTTCGTTTCCAGTAACAGTTTGAATGTTGGCGTTTCACTCTGTTTTCTCCTATATTGATAGATGTATGTGGAACACTAAATCAAACACGGTTTGTGCTAGCTTCTTCAAACTTGACACGATAATGTAGTTTCAAGTTCTATCTCTAGGTTTTGTTTCCTCTTGATGTAGCCCTAAGCAGTGACTGGCGAGATACACTGTCCTTGAAAGGGGTTGCCAAGCTTCCCAAAATTACGAATCTCCAGAAATCTCAGCAACTATTTTTTCACCCAAACTGGATGATACTTTCAGGTAATGATCAGTACACTAAGCCCACTTGGTTCCCCAAATTTCGTTCTTCTATGTTGAAGCGTTCGTTTCCAGTAACAGTTTGAATTTTGGCGTTTCACTCTGTTTCCTCCAATATTGATAGGTGTACGTGGAACTCTAAATCAAACACGGTTTGTGCTAGCTTCTTGAAACTTGACACTATAATGTAGTTTCAAGTTCTGTCTCTAGGTTTTGTTTCCTCTTGATGTAGCCCTAAGCAGTGACTGGCGAGATACACTGTCCTTGAAAGGGGTTGCCAAGCTACCCAAAATTACGAATCTCCAGAAATCTCAGCAACTATTTTTTCACCCAAACTGGATGATACTTTCAGGTAATGATCAGTACACTAAGCCCAGTTGGTTCCCCAAATTTCTTTCTTCTATGTTGAAGCGTTCGTTTCCAGTAACAGTTTGAATTTTGGCGTTTCACTCTGTTTTCTCCTATATTGATAGATGTATGTGGAACTCTAAATCAAACACGGTTTGTGCTAGCTTCTTGAAACTTGACACGATAATGTAGTTTCAAGTTCTATCTCTAGGTTTTGTTTCCTCTTGATGTAGCCCTAAGCAGTGACTGGCGAGATACACTGTCCTTGAAAGGGGTTGCCAAGCTACCCAAAATTACGAATCTCCAGAAATCTCAGCAACTATTTTTTCACCCAAACTGGATGATACTTTCAGGTAATGATCAGTACACTAAGCCCACTTGGTTCCCCAAATTTCGTTCTTCTATGTTAAAGCGTTCGTTTCCAGTAACAGTTTGAATGTTGGCGTTTCACTCTGTTTTCTCCTATATTGATAGATGTATGTGGAACTCTAAATCAAACACGGTTTGTGCTAGCTTCTTCAAACTTGACACGATAATGTAGTTTCAAGTTCTATCTCTAGGTTTTGTTTCCTCTTGATGTAGCCCTAAGCAGTGACTGGCGAGATACACTGTCCTTGAAAGGGGTTGCCAAGCTTCCCAAAATTACGAATCTCCAGAAATCTCAGCAACTATTTTTTCACCCAAACTGGATGATACTTTCAGGTAATGATCAGTACACTAAGCCCACTTGGTTCCCCAAATTTCGTTCTTCTATGTTGAAGCGTTCGTTTCCAGTAACAGTTTGAATTTTGGCGTTTCACTCTGTTTCCTCCAATATTGATAGGTGTACGTGGAACTCTAAATCAAACACGGTTTGTGCTAGCTTCTTGAAACTTGACACTATAATGTAGTTTCAAGTTCTGTCTCTAGGTTTTGTTTCCTCTTGATGTAGCCCTAAGCAGTGACTGGCGAGATACACTGTCCTTGAAAGGGGTTGCCAAGCTACCCAAAATTACGAATCTCCAGAAATCTCAGCAACTATTTTTTCACCCAAACTGGATGATACTTTCAGGTAATGATCAGTACACTAAGCCCAGTTGGTTCCCCAAATTTCGTTCTTCTATGTTGAAGCGTTCGTTTCCAGTAACAGTTTGAATGTTGGCGTTTCGCTCTGTTTTCTCCTATATTGATAGATGTATGTGGAACTCTAAATCAAACACGGTTTGTGCTAGCTTCTTGAAACTTGACACGATAATGTAGTTTCAAGTTCTGTCTCTAGGTTTTGTTTCCTCTTGATGTAGCCCTAAGCAGTGACTGGCGAGATACACTGTCCTTGAAAGGGGTTGCCAAGCTACCCAAAATTACGAATCTCCAGAAATCTCAGCAACTATTTTTTCACCCAAACTGGATGATACTTTCAGGTAATGATCAGTACACTAAGCCCACTTGGTTCCCCAAATTTCGTTCTTCTATGTTGAAGCGTTCGTTTCCAGTAACAGTTTGAATGTTGGCGTTTCACTCTGTTTTCTCCTATATTGATAGATGTATGTGGAACTCTAAATCAAACACGGTTTGTGCTAGCTTCTTCAAACTTGACACGATAATGTAGTTTCAAGTTCTATCTCTAGGTTTTGTTTCCTCTTGATGTAGCCCTAAGCAGTGACTGGCGAGATACACTGTCCTTGAAAGGGGTTGCCAAGCTTCCCAAAATTACGAATCTCCAGAAATCTCAGCAACTATTTTTTCACCCAAACTGGATGATACTTTCAGGTAATGATCAGTACACTAAGCCCACTTGGTTCCCCAAATTTCGTTCTTCTATGTTGAAGCGTTCGTTTCCAGTAACAGTTTGAATTTTGGCGTTTCACTCTGTTTCCTCCAATATTGATAGGTGTACGTGGAACTCTAAATCAAACACGGTTTGTGCTAGCTTCTTGAAACTTGACACTATAATGTAGTTTCAAGTTCTGTCTCTAGGTTTTGTTTCCTCTTGATGTAGCCCTAAGCAGTGACTGGCGAGATACACTGTCCTTGAAAGGGGTTGCCAAGCTACCCAAAATTACGAATCTCCAGAAATCTCAGCAACTATTTTTTCACCCAAACTGGATGATACTTTCAGGTAATGATCAGTACACTAAGCCCAGTTGGTTCCCCAAATTTCGTTCTTCTATGTTGAAGCGTTCGTTTCCAGTAACAGTTTGAATTTTGGCGTTTCACTCTGTTTTCTCCTATATTGATAGATGTATGTGGAACTCTAAATCAAACACGGTTTGTGCTAGCTTCTTGAAACTTGACACGATAATGTAGTTTCAAGTTCTATCTCTAGGTTTTGTTTCCTCTTGATGTAGCCCTAAGCAGTGACTGGCGAGATACACTGTCCTTGAAAGGGGTTGCCAAGCTACCCAAAATTACGAATCTCCAGAAATCTCAGCAACTATTTTTTCACCCAAACTGGATGATACTTTCAGGTAATGATCAGTACACTAAGCCCACTTGGTTCCCCAAATTTCGTTCTTCTATGTTGAACCGTTCGTTTCCAGTAACAGTTTGAATGTTGGCGTTTCACTCTGTTTTCTCCTATATTGATAGATGTATGTGGAACTCTAAATCAAACACGGTTTGTGCTAGCTTTTTGAAACTTGACACGATAATGTAGTTTCAAGTTCTATCTCTCGGTTTTGTTTCCTCTTGATGTAGCCCTAAGCAGTGACTGGCGAGATACACTGTCCTTGAAAGGGGTTGCCAAGCTTCCCAAAATTACGAATCTCCAGAAATCTCAGCAACTATTTTTTCACCCAAACTGGATGATACTTTCAGGTAATGATCAGTACACTAAGCCCACTTGGTTCCCCAAATTTCGTTCTTCTATGTTGAAGCGTTCGTTTCCAGTAACAGTTTGAATGTTGGCGTTTCACTCTGTTTTCTCCTATATTGATAGATGTATGTGGAACTCTAAATCAAACACGGTTTGTGCTAGCTTTTTGAAACTTGACACGATAATGTAGTTTCAAGTTCTATCTCGAGGTTTTGTTTCCTCTTGATGTAGCCCTAAGCAGTGACTGGCGAGATACACTGTCCTTGAAAGGGGTTGCCAAGCTTCCCAAAATTACGAATCTCCAGAAATCTCAGCAACTATTTTTTCACCCAAACTGGATGATACTTTCAGGTAATGATCAGTACACTAAGCCCACTTGGTTCCCCAAATTTCGTTCTTCTATGTTGAAGCGTTCGTTTCCAGTAACAGTTTGAATGTTGCCGTTTCACTCTGTTTTCTCCTATATTGATAGACGTATGTGGAACTCTAAATCAAACACGGTTTGTGCTAGCTTCTTGAAACTTGACACGATAATGTAGTTTCAAGTTCTGTCTCTAGGTTTTGTTTCCTCTTGATGTAGCCCTAAGCAGTGACTGGCGAGATACACTGTCCTTGAAAGGTGTTGCCAAGCTACCCAAAATTACGAATCTCCAGAAATCTCAGCAACTATTTTTTCACCCAAACTGGATGATACTTTCAGGTAATGATCAGTACACTAAGCCCACTTGGTTCCCCAAATTTCGTTCTTCTATGTTGAAGCGTTCGTTTCCAGTAACAGTTTGAATGTTGGCGTTTCACTCTGTTTTCTCCTATATTGATAGATGTATGTGGAACACTAAATCAAACACGGTTTGTGCTAGCTTCTTCAAACTTGACACGATAATGTAGTTTCAAGTTCTATCTCTAGGTTTTGTTTCCTCTTGATGTAGCCCTAAGCAGTGACTGGCGAGATACACTGTCCTTGAAAGGGGTTGCCAAGCTTCCCAAAATTACGAATCTCCAGAAATCTCAGCAACTATTTTTTCACCCAAACTGGATGATACTTTCAGGTAATGATCAGTACACTAAGCCCACTTGGTTCCCCAAATTTCGTTCTTCTATGTTGAAGCGTTCGTTTCCAGTAACAGTTTGAATTTTGGCGTTTCACTCTGTTTCCTCCAATATTGATAGGTGTACGTGGAACTCTAAATCAAACACGGTTTGTGCTAGCTTCTTGAAACTTGACACTATAATGTAGTTTCAAGTTCTGTCTCTAGGTTTTGTTTCCTCTTGATGTAGCCCTAAGCAGTGACTGGCGAGATACACTGTCCTTGAAAGGGGTTGCCAAGCTACCCAAAATTACGAATCTCCAGAAATCTCAGCAACTATTTTTTCACCCAAACTGGATGATACTTTCAGGTAATGATCAGTACACTAAGCCCAGTTGGTTCCCCAAATTTCGTTCTTCTATGTTGAAGCGTTCGTTTCCAGTAACAGTTTGAATTTTGGCGTTTCACTCTGTTTTCTCCTATATTGATAGATGTATGTGGAACTCTAAATCAAACACGGTTTGTGCTAGCTTCTTGAAACTTGACACGATAATGTAGTTTCAAGTTCTATCTCTAGGTTTTGTTTCCTCTTGATGTAGCCCTAAGCAGTGACTGGCGAGATACACTGTCCTTGAAAGGGGTTGCCAAGCTACCCAAAATTACGAATCTCCAGAAATCTCAGCAACTATTTTTTCACCCAAACTGGATGATACTTTCAGGTAATGATCAGTACACTAAGCCCACTTGGTTCCCCAAATTTCGTTCTTCTATGTTGAACCGTTCGTTTCCAGTAACAGTTTGAATGTTGGCGTTTCACTCTGTTTTCTCCTATATTGATAGATGTATGTGGAACTCTAAATCAAACACGGTTTGTGCTAGCTTTTTGAAACTTGACACGATAATGTAGTTTCAAGTTCTGTCTCTCGGTTTTGTTTCCTCTTGATGTAGCCCTAAGCAGTGACTGGCGAGATACACTGTCCTTGAAAGGGGTTGCCAAGCTTCCCAAAATTACGAATCTCCAGAAATCTCAGCAACTATTTTTTCACCCAAACTGGATGATACTTTCAGGTAATGATCAGTACACTAAGCCCACTTGGTTCCCCAAATTTCGTTCTTCTATGTTGAAGCGTTCGTTTCCAGTAACAGTTTGAATGTTGGCGTTTCACTCTGTTTTCTCCTATATTGATAGACGTATGTGGAACTCTAAATCAAACACGGTTTGTGCTAGCTTCTTGAAACTTGACACGATAATGTAGTTTCAAGTTCTGTCTCTAGGTTTTGTTTCCTCTTGATGTAGCCCTAAGCAGTGACTGGCGAGATACACTGTCCTTGAAAGGGGTTGCCAAGCTACCCAAAATTACGAATCTTCAGAAATCTCAGCAACTATTTTTTCACCCAAACTGGATGATACTTTCAGGTAATGATCAGTACACTAAGCCCACTTGGTTCCCCAAATTTGGTTCTTCTATGTTGAAGCGTTCGTTTCCAGTAACAGTTTGAATTTTGGCGTTTCACTCTGTTTCCTCCAATATTGATAGGTGTACGTGGAACTCTATATCAAACACGGTTTGTGCTAGCTTCTTCAAACTTGACACGATAATGTAGTTTCAAGTTCTGTCTCTAGGTTTTGTTTCCTCTTGATGTAGCCCTAAGCAGTGACTGGCGAGATACACTGTCCTTGAAAGGGGTTGCCAAGCTACCCAAAATTACGAATCTCCAGAAATCTCAGCAACTATTTTTTCACCCAAACTGGATGATACTTTCAGGTAATGATCAGTACACTAAGCCCACTTGGTTCCCCAAATTTCGTTCTTCTATGTTAAAGCGTTCGTTTCCAGTAACAGTTTGAATGTTGGCGTTTCACTCTGTTTTCTCCTATATTGATAGATGTATGTGGAACTCTAAATCAAACACGGTTTGTGCTAGCTTCTTCAAACTTGACACGATAATGTAGTTTCAAGTTCTATCTCTAGGTTTTGTTTCCTCTTGATGTAGCCCTAAGCAGTGACTGGCGAGATACACTGTCCTTGAAAGGGGTTGCCAAGCTTCCCAAAATTACGAATCTCCAGAAATCTCAGCAACTATTTTTTCACCCAAACTGGATGATACTTTCAGGTAATGATCAGTACACTAAGCCCACTTGGTTCCCCAAATTTCGTTCTTCTATGTTGAAGCGTTCGTTTCCAGTAACAGTTTGAATTTTGGCGTTTCACTCTGTTTCCTCCAATATTGATAGGTGTACGTGGAACTCTAAATCAAACACGGTTTGTGCTAGCTTCTTGAAACTTGACACTATAATGTAGTTTCAAGTTCTGTCTCTAGGTTTTGTTTCCTCTTGATGTAGCCCTAAGCAGTGACTGGCGAGATACACTGTCCTTGAAAGGGGTTGCCAAGCTACCCAAAATTACGAATCTCCAGAAATCTCAGCAACTATTTTTTCACCCAAACTGGATGATACTTTCAGGTAATGATCAGTACACTAAGCCCAGTTGGTTCCCCAAATTTCGTTCTTCTATGTTGAAGCGTTCGTTTCCAGTAACAGTTTGAAATTTGGCGTTTCACTCTGTTTTCTCCTATATTGATAGATGTATGTGGAACTCTAAATCAAACACGGTTTGTGCTAGCTTCTTGAAACTTGACACGATAATGTAGTTTCAAGTTCTATCTCTAGGTTTTGTTTCCTCTTCATGTAGCCCTAAGCAGTGACTGGCGAGATACACTGTCCTTGAAAGGGGTTGCCAAGCTACCCAAAATTACGAATCTCCAGAAATCTCAGCAACTATTTTTTCACCCAAACTGGATGATACTTTCAGGTAATGATCAGTACACTAAGCCCACTTGGTTCCCCAAATTTGGTTCTTCTATGTTGAAGCGTTCGTTTCCAGTAACAGTTTGAATTTTGGCGTTTCACTCTGTTTCCTCAAATATTGATAGGTGTACGTGGAACTCTATATCAAACACGGTTTGTGCTAGCTTCTTGAAACTTGACACTATAATGTAGTTTCAAGTTCTGTCTCTAGGTTTTGTTTCCTCTTGATGTAGCCCTAAGCAGTGACTGGCGAGATACACTGTCCTTGAAAGGGGTTGCCAAGCTACCCAAAATTACGAATCTCCAGAAATCTCAGCAACTATTTTTTCACCCAAACTGGATGATACTTTCAGGTAATGATCAGTACACTAAGCCCAGTTGGTTCCCCAAATTTCGTTCTTCTATGTTGAAGCGTTCGTTTCCAGTAACAGTTTGAATTTTGGCGTTTCACTCTGTTTTCTCCTATATTGATAGATGTATGTGGAACTCTAAATCAAACACGGTTTGTGCTAGCTTCTTGAAACTTGACACGATAATGTAGTTTCAAGTTCTATCTCTAGGTTTTGTTTCCTCTTGATGTAGCCCTAAGCAGTGACTGGCGAGATACACTGTCCTTGAAAGGGGTTGCCAAGCTACCCAAAATTACGAATCTCCAGAAATCTCAGCAACTATTTTTTCACCCAAACTGGATGATACTTTCAGGTAATGATCAGTACACTAAGCCCACTTGGTTCCCCAAATTTGGTTCTTCTATGTTGAAGCGTTCGTTTCCAGTAACAGTTTGAATTTTGGCGTTTTACTCTGTTTCCTCCAATATTGATAGGTGTACGTGGAACTCTAAATCAAACACGGTTTGTGCTAGCTTCTTCAAACTTGACACGATAATGTAGTTTCAAGTTCTGTCTCTAGGTTTTGTATCCTCTTGATGTATCCCTAAGCAGTGACTGGCGAGATACACTGTCCTTGAAAGGGGTTGCCAAGCTACCCAAAATTACGAATCTCCAGAAATCTCAGCAACAATTTTTTCACCCAAACTGGATGATACTTTCAGGTAATGATCAGTACACTAAGCCCACTTGGTTCCCCAAATTTCGTTCTTCTATGTTGAAGCGTTCGTTTCCAGTAACAGTTTGAATGTTGGCGTTTCGCTCTGTTTTCTCCTATATTGATAGACGTATGTGGAACTCTAAATCAAACACGGTTTGTGCTAGCTTCTTGAAACTTGACACGATAATGTAGTTTCAAGTTCTGTCTCTAGGTTTTGTTTCCTCTTGATGTAGCCCTAAGCAGTGACTGGCGAGATACACTGTCCTTGAAAGGGGTTGCCAAGCTACCCAAAATTACGAATCTTCAGAAATCTCAGCAACTATTTTTTCACCCAAACTGGATGATACTTTCAGGTAATGATCAGTACACTAAGCCCACTTGGTTCCCCAAATTTGGTTCTTCTATGTTGAAGCGTTCGTTTCCAGTAACAGTTTGAATGTTGGCGTTTCACTCTGTTTCCTCCAATATTGATAGGTGTACGTGGAACTCTATATCAAACACGGTTTGTGCTAGCTTCTTCAAACTTGACACGATAATGTAGTTTCAAGTTCTGTCTCTAGGTTTTGTTTCCTCTTGATGTAGCCCTAAGCAGTGACTGGCGAGATACACTGTCCTTGAAAGGGGTTGCCAAGCTACCCAAAATTACGAATCTCCAGAAATCTCAGCAACTATTTTTTCACCCAAACTGGATGATACTTTCAGGTAATGATCAGTACACTAAGCCCACTTGGTTCCCCAAATTTCGTTCTTCTATGTTAAAGCGTTCGTTTCCAGTAACAGTTTGAATGTTGGCGTTTCACTCTGTTTTCTCCTATATTGATAGATGTATGTGGAACTCTAAATCAAACACGGTTTGTGCTAGCTTCTTCAAACTTGACACGATAATGTAGTTTCAAGTTCTATCTCTAGGTTTTGTTTCCTCTTGATGTAGCCCTAAGCAGTGACTGGCGAGATACACTGTCCTTGAAAGGGGTTGCCAAGCTTCCCAAAATTACGAATCTCCAGAAATCTCAGCAACTATTTTTTCACCCAAACTGGATGATACTTTCAGGTAATGATCAGTACACTAAGCCCACTTGGTTCCCCAAATTTCGTTCTTCTATGTTGAAGCGTTCGTTTCCAGTAACAGTTTGAATTTTGGCGTTTCACTCTGTTTCCTCCAATATTGATAGGTGTACGTGGAACTCTAAATCAAACACGGTTTGTGCTAGCTTCTTGAAACTTGACACTATAATGTAGTTTCAAGTTCTGTCTCTAGGTTTTGTTTCCTCTTGATGTAGCCCTAAGCAGTGACTGGCGAGATACACTGTCCTTGAAAGGGGTTGCCAAGCTACCCAAAATTACGAATCTCCAGAAATCTCAGCAACTATTTTTTCACCCAAACTGGATGATACTTTCAGGTAATGATCAGTACACTAAGCCCAGTTGGTTCCCCAAATTTCGTTCTTCTATGTTGAAGCGTTCGTTTCCAGTAACAGTTTGAATGTTGGCGTTTCGCTCTGTTTTCTCCTATATAGATAGATGTATGTGGAACTCTAAATCAAACACGGTTTGTGCTAGCTTCTTGAAACTTGACACGATAATGTAGTTTCAAGTTCTGTCTCTAGGTTTTGTTTCCTCTTGATGTAGCCCTAAGCAGTGACTGGCGAGATACACTGTCCTTGAAAGGGGTTGCCAAGCTACCCAAAATTACGAATCTCCAGAAATCTCAGCAACTATTTTTTCACCCAAACTGGATGATACTTTCAGGTAATGATCAGTACACTAAGCCCACTTGGTTCCCCAAATTTCGTTCTTCTATGTTGAAGCGTTCGTTTCCAGTAACAGTTTGAATGTTGGCGTTTCACTCTGTTTTCTCCTATATTGATAGATGTATGTGGAACTCTAAATCAAACACGGTTTGTGCTAGCTTCTTCAAACTTGACACGATAATGTAGTTTCAAGTTCTATCTCTAGGTTTTGTTTCCTCTTGATGTAGCCCTAAGCAGTGACTGGCGAGATACACTGTCCTTGAAAGGGGTTGCCAAGCTTCCCAAAATTACGAATCTCCAGAAATCTCAGCAACTATTTTTTCACCCAAACTGGATGATACTTTCAGGTAATGATCAGTACACTAAGCCCACTTGGTTCCCCAAATTTCGTTCTTCTATGTTGAAGCGTTCGTTTCCAGTAACAGTTTGAATTTTGGCGTTTCACTCTGTTTCCTCCAATATTGATAGGTGTACGTGGAACTCTAAATCAAACACGGTTTGTGCTAGCTTCTTGAAACTTGACACTATAATGTAGTTTCAAGTTCTGTCTCTAGGTTTTGTTTCCTCTTGATGTAGCCCTAAGCAGTGACTGGCGAGATACACTGTCCTTGAAAGGGGTTGCCAAGCTACCCAAAATTACGAATCTCCAGAAATCTCAGCAACTATTTCTTCACCCAAACTGGATGATACTTTCAGGTAATGATCAGTACACTAAGCCCAGTTGGTTCCCCAAATTTCGTTCTTCTATGTTGAAGCGTTCGTTTCCAGTAACAGTTTGAATGTTGGCGTTTCACTCTGTTTTCTCCTATATTGATAGATGTATGTGGAACTCTAAATCAAACACGGTTTGTGCTAGCTTCTTGAAACTTGACACGATAATGTAGTTTCAAGTTCTATCTCTAGGTTTTGTTTCCTCTTGATGTAGCCCTAAGCAGTGACTGGCGAGATACACTGTCCTTGAAAGGGGTTGCCAAGCTACCCAAAATTACGAATCTCCAGAAATCTCAGCAACTATTTTTTCACCCAAACTGGATGATACTTTCAGGTAATGATCAGTACACTAAGCCCACTTGGTTCCCCAAATTTCGTTCTTCTATGTTGAACCGTTCGTTTCCAGTAACAGTTTGAATGTTGGCGTTTCACTCTGTTTTCTCCTATATTGATAGATGTATGTGGAACTCTAAATCAAACACGGTTTGTGCTAGCTTTTTGAAACTTGACACGATAATGTAGTTTCAAGTTCTATCTCTCGGTTTTGTTTCCTCTTGATGTAGCCCTAAGCAGTGACTGGCGAGATACACTGTCCTTGAAAGGGGTTGCCAAGCTTCCCAAAATTACGAATCTCCAGAAATCTCAGCAACTATTTTTTCACCCAAACTGGATGATACTTTCAGGTAATGATCAGTACACTAAGCCCACTTGGTTCCCCAAATTTCGTTCTTCTATGTTGAAGCGTTCGTTTCCAGTAACAGTTTGAATGTTGGCGTTTCACTCTGTTTTCTCCTATATTGATAGATGTATGTGGAACTCTAAATCAAACACGGTTTGTGCTAGCTTTTTGAAACTTGACACGATAATGTAGTTTCAAGTTCTATCTCGAGGTTTTGTTTCCTCTTGATGTAGCCCTAAGCAGTGACTGGCGAGATACACTGTCCTTGAAAGGGGTTGCCAAGCTTCCCAAAATTACGAATCTCCAGAAATCTCAGCAACTATTTTTTCACCCAAACTGGATGATACTTTCAGGTAATGATCAGTACACTAAGCCCACTTGGTTCCCCAAATTTCGTTCTTCTATGTTGAAGCGTTCGTTTCCAGTAACAGTTTGAATGTTGCCGTTTCACTCTGTTTTCTCCTATATTGATAGACGTATGTGGAACTCTAAATCAAACACGGTTTGTGCTAGCTTCTTGAAACTTGACACGATAATGTAGTTTCAAGTTCTGTCTCTAGGTTTTGTTTCCTCTTGATGTAGCCCTAAGCAGTGACTGGCGAGATACACTGTCCTTGAAAGGTGTTGCCAAGCTACCCAAAATTACGAATCTCCAGAAATCTCAGCAACTATTTTTTCACCCAAACTGGATGATACTTTCAGGTAATGATCAGTACACTAAGCCCACTTGGTTCCCCAAATTTCGTTCTTCTATGTTGAACCGTTCGTTTCCAGTAACAGTTTGAATGTTGGCGTTTCACTCTGTTTTCTCCTATATTGATAGATGTATGTGGAACTCTAAATCAAACACGGTTTGTGCTAGCTTTTTGAAACTTGACACGATAATGTAGTTTCAAGTTCTATCTCTCGGTTTTGTTTCCTCTTGATGTAGCCCTAAGCAGTGACTGGCGAGATACACTGTCCTTGAAAGGGGTTGCCAAGCTTCCCAAAATTACGAATCTCCAGAAATCTCAGCAACTATTTTTTCACCCAAACTGGATGATACTTTCAGGTAATGATCAGTACACTAAGCCCACTTGGTTCCCCAAATTTCGTTCTTCTATGTTGAAGCGTTCGTTTCCAGTAACAGTTTGAATGTTGGCGTTTCACTCTGTTTTCTCCTATATTGATAGATGTATGTGGAACTCTAAATCAAACACGGTTTGTGCTAGCTTTTTGAAACTTGACACGATAATGTAGTTTCAAGTTCTATCTCGAGGTTTTGTTTCCTCTTGATGTAGCCCTAAGCAGTGACTGGCGAGATACACTGTCCTTGAAAGGGGTTGCCAAGCTTCCCAAAATTACGAATCTCCAGAAATCTCAGCAACTATTTTTTCACCCAAACTGGATGATACTTTCAGGTAATGATCAGTACACTAAGCCCACTTGGTTCCCCAAATTTCGTTCTTCTATGTTGAAGCGTTCGTTTCCAGTAACAGTTTGAATGTTGCCGTTTCACTCTGTTTTCTCCTATATTGATAGACGTATGTGGAACTCTAAATCAAACACGGTTTGTGCTAGCTTCTTGAAACTTGACACGATAATGTAGTTTCAAGTTCTGTCTCTAGGTTTTGTTTCCTCTTGATGTAGCCCTAAGCAGTGACTGGCGAGATACACTGTCCTTGAAAGGTGTTGCCAAGCTACCCAAAATTACGAATCTCCAGAAATCTCAGCAACTATTTTTTCACCCAAACTGGATGATACTTTCAGGTAATGATCAGTACACTAAGCCCACTTGGTTCCCCAAATTTCGTTCTTCTATGTTGAAGCGTTCGTTTCCAGTAACAGTTTGAATGTTGGCGTTTCACTCTGTTTTCTCCTATATTGATAGATGTATGTGGAACACTAAATCAAACACGGTTTGTGCTAGCTTCTTCAAACTTGACACGATAATGTAGTTTCAAGTTCTATCTCTAGGTTTTGTTTCCTCTTGATGTAGCCCTAAGCAGTGACTGGCGAGATACACTGTCCTTGAAAGGGGTTGCCAAGCTTCCCAAAATTACGAATCTCCAGAAATCTCAGCAACTATTTTTTCACCCAAACTGGATGATACTTTCAGGTAATGATCAGTACACTAAGCCCACTTGGTTCCCCAAATTTCGTTCTTCTATGTTGAAGCGTTCGTTTCCAGTAACAGTTTGAATTTTGGCGTTTCACTCTGTTTCCTCCAATATTGATAGGTGTACGTGGAACTCTAAATCAAACACGGTTTGTGCTAGCTTCTTGAAACTTGACACTATAATGTAGTTTCAAGTTCTGTCTCTAGGTTTTGTTTCCTCTTGATGTAGCCCTAAGCAGTGACTGGCGAGATACACTGTCCTTGAAAGGGGTTGCCAAGCTACCCAAAATTACGAATCTCCAGAAATCTCAGCAACTATTTTTTCACCCAAACTGGATGATACTTTCAGGTAATGATCAGTACACTAAGCCCAGTTGGTTCCCCAAATTTCGTTCTTCTATGTTGAAGCGTTCGTTTCCAGTAACAGTTTGAATTTTGGCGTTTCACTCTGTTTTCTCCTATATTGATAGATGTATGTGGAACTCTAAATCAAACACGGTTTGTGCTAGCTTCTTGAAACTTGACACGATAATGTAGTTTCAAGTTCTATCTCTAGGTTTTGTTTCCTCTTGATGTAGCCCTAAGCAGTGACTGGCGAGATACACTGTCCTTGAAAGGGGTTGCCAAGCTACCCAAAATTACGAATCTCCAGAAATCTCAGCAACTATTTTTTCACCCAAACTGGATGATACTTTCAGGTAATGATCAGTACACTAAGCCCACTTGGTTCCCCAAATTTCGTTCTTCTATGTTGAACCGTTCGTTTCCAGTAACAGTTTGAATGTTGGCGTTTCACTCTGTTTTCTCCTATATTGATAGATGTATGTGGAACTCTAAATCAAACACGGTTTGTGCTAGCTTTTTGAAACTTGACACGATAATGTAGTTTCAAGTTCTGTCTCTCGGTTTTGTTTCCTCTTGATGTAGCCCTAAGCAGTGACTGGCGAGATACACTGTCCTTGAAAGGGGTTGCCAAGCTTCCCAAAATTACGAATCTCCAGAAATCTCAGCAACTATTTTTTCACCCAAACTGTATGATACTTTCAGGTAATGATCAGTACACTAAGCCCACTTGGTTCCCCAAATTTCGTTCTTCTATGTTGAAGCGTTCGTTTCCAGTAACAGTTTGAATGTTGGCGTTTCACTCTGTTTTCTCCTATATTGATAGACGTATGTGGAACTCTAAATCAAACACGGTTTGTGCTAGCTTCTTGAAACTTGACACGATAATGTAGTTTCAAGTTCTGTCTCTAGGTTTTGTTTCCTCTTGATGTAGCCCTAAGCAGTGACTGGCGAGATACACTGTCCTTGAAAGGGGTTGCCAAGCTACCCAAAATTACGAATCTTCAGAAATCTCAGCAACTATTTTTTCACCCAAACTGGATGATACTTTCAGGTAATGATCAGTACACTAAGCCCACTTGGTTCCCCAAATTTGGTTCTTCTATGTTGAAGCGTTCGTTTCCAGTAACAGTTTGAATTTTGGCGTTTCACTCTGTTTCCTCCAATATTGATAGGTGTACGTGGAACTCTATATCAAACACGGTTTGTGCTAGCTTCTTCAAACTTGACACGATAATGTAGTTTCAAGTTCTGTCTCTAGGTTTTGTTTCCTCTTGATGTAGCCCTAAGCAGTGACTGGCGAGATACACTGTCCTTGAAAGGGGTTGCCAAGCTACCCAAAATTACGAATCTCCAGAAATCTCAGCAACTATTTTTTCACCCAAACTGGATGATACTTTCAGGTAATGATCAGTACACTAAGCCCACTTGGTTCCCCAAATTTCGTTCTTCTATGTTAAAGCGTTCTTTTCCAGTAACAGTTTGAATGTTGGCGTTTCACTCTGTTTTCTCCTATATTGATAGATGTATGTGGAACTCTAAATCAAACACGGTTTGTGCTAGCTTCTTCAAACTTGACACGATAATGTAGTTTCAAGTTCTATCTCTAGGTTTTGTTTCCTCTTGATGTAGCCCTAAGCAGTGACTGGCGAGATACACTGTCCTTGAAAGGGGTTGCCAAGCTTCCCAAAATTACGAATCTCCAGAAATCTCAGCAACTATTTTTTCACCCAAACTGGATGATACTTTCAGGTAATGATCAGTACACTAAGCCCACTTGGTTCCCCAAATTTCGTTCTTCTATGTTGAAGCGTTCGTTTCCAGTAACAGTTTGAATTTTGGCGTTTCACTCTGTTTCCTCCAATATTGATAGGTGTACGTGGAACTCTAAATCAAACACGGTTTGTGCTAGCTTCTTGAAACTTGACACTATAATGTAGTTTCAAGTTCTGTCTCTAGGTTTTGTTTCCTCTTGATGTAGCCCTAAGCAGTGACTGGCGAGATACACTGTCCTTGAAAGGGGTTGCCAAGCTACCCAAAATTACGAATCTCCAGAAATCTCAGCAACTATTTTTTCACCCAAACTGGATGATACTTTCAGGTAATGATCAGTACACTAAGCCCAGTTGGTTCCCCAAATTTCGTTCTTCTATGTTGAAGCGTTCGTTTCCAGTAACAGTTTGAATTTTGGCGTTTCACTCTGTTTTCTCCTATATTGATAGATGTATGTGGAACTCTAAATCAAACACGGTTTGTGCTAGCTTCTTGAAACTTGACACGATAATGTAGTTTCAAGTTCTATCTCTAGGTTTTGTTTCCTCTTCATGTAGCCCTAAGCAGTGACTGGCGAGATACACTGTCCTTGAAAGGGGTTGCCAAGCTACCCAAAATTACGAATCTCCAGAAATCTCAGCAACTATTTTTTCACCCAAACTGGATGATACTTTCAGGTAATGATCAGTACACTAAGCCCACTTGGTTCCCCAAATTTGGTTCTTCTATGTTGAAGCGTTCGTTTCCAGTAACAGTTTGAATTTTGGCGTTTCACTCTGTTTCCTCCAATATTGATAGGTGTACGTGGAACTCTATATCAAACACGGTTTGTGCTAGCTTCTTCAAACTTGACGCGATAATGTAGTTTCAAGTTCTGTCTCTAGGTTTTGTTTCCTCTTGATGTAGCCCTAAGCAGTGACTGGCGAGATACACTGTCCTTGAAAGGGGTTGCCAAGCTACCCAAAATTACGAATCTCCAGAAATCTCAGCAACTATTTTTTCACCCAAACTGGATGATACTTTCAGGTAATGATCAGTACACTAAGCCCACTTGGTTCCCCAAATTTCGTTCTTCTATGTTGAAGCGTTCGTTTCCAGTAACAGTTTGAATTTTGGCGTTTCACTCTGTTTCCTCCAATATTGATAGGTGTACGTGGAACTCTAAATCAAACACGGTTTGTGCTAGCTTCTTGAAACTTGACACGATAATGTAGTTTCAAGTTCTGTCTCTAGGTTTTGTTTCCTCTTGATGTAGCCCTAAGCAGTGACTGGCGAGATACACTGTCCTTGAAAGGGGTTGCCAAGCTACCCAAAATTACGAATCTCCAGAAATCTCAGCAACTATTTTTTCACCCAAACTGGATGATACTTTCAGGTAATGATCAGTACACTAAGCCCACTTGGTTCCCCAAATTTGGTTCTTCTATGTTGAAGCGTTCGTTTCCAGTAACAGTTTGAATTTTGGCGTTTCACTCTGTTTCCTCCAATATTGATAGGTGTACGTGGAACTCTATATCAAACACGGTTTGTGCTAGCTTCTTCAAACTTGACACGATAATGTAGTTTCAAGTTCTGTCTCTAGGTTTTGTTTCCTCTTGATGTAGCCCTAAGCAGTGACTGGCGAGATACACTGTCCTTGAAAGGGGTTGCCAAGCTACCCAAAATTACGAATCTCCAGAAATCTCAGCAACTATTTTTTCACCCAAACTGGATGATACTTTCAGGTAATGATCAGTACACTAAGCCCACTTGGTTCCCCAAATTTCGTTCTTCTATGTTGAAGCGTTCGTTTCCAGTAACAGTTTGAATGTTGGCGTTTCACTCTGTTTTCTCCTATATTGATAGATGTATGTGGAACTCTAAATCAAACACGGTTTGTGCTAGCTTCTTCAAACTTGACACGATAATGTAGTTTCAAGTTCTATCTCTAGGTTTTGTTTCCTCTTGATGTAGCCCTAAGCAGTGACTGGCGAAATACACTGTCCTTGAAAGGGGTTGCCAAGCTTCCCAAAATTACGAATCTCCAGAAATCTCAGCAACTATTTTTTCACCCAAACTGGATGATACTTTCAGGTAATGATCAGTACACTAAGCCCACTTGGTTCCCCAAATTTCGTTCTTCTATGTTGAAGCGTTCGTTTCCAGTAACAGTTTGAATTTTGGCGTTTCACTCTGTTTCCTCCAATATTGATAGGTGTACGTGGAACTCTAAATCAAACACGGTTTGTGCTAGCTTCTTGAAACTTGACATTATAATGTAGTTTCAAGTTCTGTCTCTAGGTTTTGTTTCCTCTTGATGTAGCCCTAAGCAGTGACTGGCGAGATACACTGTCCTTGAAAGGGGTTGCCAAGCTACCCAAAATTACGAATCTCCAGAAATCTCAGCAACTATTTTTTCACCCAAACTGGATGATTCTTTCAGGTAATGATCAGTACACTAAACCCAGTTGGTTCCCCAAATTTCGTTCTTCTATGTTGAAGCGTTCGTTTCCAGTAACAGTTTGAATTTTGGCGTTTCACTCTGTTTTCTCCTATATTGATAGATGTATGTGGAACTCTAAATCAAACACGGTTTGTGCTAGCTTCTTGAAACTTGACACGATAATGTAGTTTCAAGTTCTATCTCTAGGTTTTGTTTCCTCTTGATGTAGCCCTAAGCAGTGACTGGCGAGATACACTGTCCTTGAAAGGGGTTGCCAAGCTTCCCAAAATTACGAATCTCCAGAAATCTCAGAAACTATTTTTTCACCCAAACTGGATGATACTTTCAGGTAATGATCAGTACACTAAGCCCACTTGGTTCCCCAAATTTCGTTCTTCTATGTTGAACCGTTCGTTTCCAGTAACAGTTTGAATTTTGGCGTTTCACTCTGTTTTCTCCTATATTGAGAGATGTATGTGGAACTCTAAATCAAACACGGTTTGTGCTAGCTTTTTGAAACTTGACACGATAATGTAGTTTCAAGTTCTGTCTCGAGGTTTTGTTTCCTCTTGATGTAGCCCTAAGCAGTGACTGGCGAGATACACTGTCCTTGAAAGGGGTTGCCAAGCTACCCAAAATTACGAATCTCCAGAAATCTCAGCAACTATTTTTTCACCCAAACTGGATGATACTTTCAGGTAATGATCAGTACACTAAGCCCACTTGGTTCCCCAAATTTCGTTCTTCTATGTTGAACCGTTCGTTTCCAGTAACAGTTTGAATGTTGGCGTTTCACTCTGTTTTCTCCTATATTGATAGATGTATGTGGAACTCTAAATCAAACACGGTTTGTGCTAGCTTTTTGAAACTTGACACGATAATGTAGTTTCAAGTTCTATCTCTCGGTTTTGTTTCCTCTTGATGTAGCCCTAAGCAGTGACTGGCGAGATACACTGTCCTTGAAAGGGGTTGCCAAGCTTCCCAAAATTACGAATCTCCAGAAATCTCAGCAACTATTTTTTCACCCAAACTGGATGATACTTTCAGGTAATGATCAGTACACTAAGCCCACTTGGTTCCCCAAATTTCGTTCTTCTATGTTGAAGCGTTCGTTTCCAGTAACAGTTTGAATGTTGGCGTTTCACTCTGTTTTCTCCTATATTGATAGACGTATGTGGAACTCTAAATCAAACACGGTTTGTGCTAGCTTCCTGAAACTTGACACGATAATGTAGTTTCAAGTTCTGTCTCTAGGTTTTGTTTCCTCTTGATGTAGCCCTAAGCAGTGACTGGCGAGATACACTGTCCTTGAAAGGGGTTGCCAAGCTACCCAAAATTACGAATCTCCAGAAATCTCAGCAACTATTTTTTCACCCAAACTGGATGATACTTTCAGGTAATGATCAGTACACTAAGCCCACTTGGTTCCCCAAATTTGGTTCTTCTATGTTGAAGCGTTCGTTTCCAGTAACAGTTTGAATTTTGGCGTTTCACTCTGTTTCCTCCAATATTGATAGGTGTACGTGGAACTCTATATCAAACACGGTTTGTGCTAGCTTCTTCAAACTTGACACGATAATGTAGTTTCAAGTTCTATCTCTAGGTTTTGTTTCCTCTTGATGTAGCCCTAAGCAGTGACTGGCGAGATACACTGTCCTTGAAAGGGGTTGCCAAGCTACCCAAAATTACGAATCTCCAGAAATCTCAGCAACTATTTTTTCACCCAAACTGGATGATACTTTCAGGTAATGATCAGTACACTAAGCCCACTTGGTTCCCCAAATTTCGTTCTTCTATGTTGAAGCGTTCGTTTCCAGTAACAGTTTGAATGTTGGCGTTTCACTCTGTTTTCTCCTATATTGATAGATGTATGTGGAACTCTAAATCAAACACGGTTTGTGCTAGCTTCTTCAAACTTGACACGATAATGTAGTTTCAAGTTCTATCTCTAGGTTTTGTTTCCTCTTGATGTAGCCCTAAGCAGTGACTGGCGAGATACACTGTCCTTGAAAGGGGTTGCCAAGCTTCCCAAAATTACGAATCTCCAGAAATCTCAGCAACTATTTTTTCACCCAAACTGGATGATACTTTCAGGTAATGATCAGTACACTAAGCCCACTTGGTTCCCCAAATTTCGTTCTTCTATGTTGAAGCGTTCGTTTCCAGTAACAGTTTGAATGTTGGCGTTTCACTCTGTTTTCTCCTATATTGATAGATGTATGTGGAACTCTAAATCAAACACGGTTTGTGCTAGCTTTTTGAAACTTGACACGATAATGTAGTTTCAAGTTCTATCTCGAGGTTTTGTTTCCTCTTGATGTAGCCCTAAGCAGTGACTGGCGAGATACACTGTCCTTGAAAGGGGTTGCCAAGCTTCCCAAAATTACGAATCTCCAGAAATCTCAGCAACTATTTTTTCACCCAAACTGGATGATACTTTCAGGTAATGATCAGTACACTAAGCCCACTTGGTTCCCCAAATTTCGTTCTTCTATGTTGAAGCGTTCGTTTCCAGTAACAGTTTGAATGTTGGCGTTTCACTCTGTTTTCTCCTATATTGATAGACGTATGTGGAACTCTAAATCAAACACGGTTTGTGCTAGCTTCTTGAAACTTGACACGATAATGTAGTTTCAAGTTCTGTCTCTAGGTTTTGTTTCCTCTTGATGTAGCCCTAAGCAGTGACTGGCGAGATACACTGTCCTTGAAAGGGGTTGCCAAGCTACCCAAAATTACGAATCTCCAGAAATCTCAGCAACTATTTTTTCACCCAAACTGGATGATACTTTCAGGTAATGATCAGTACACTAAGCCCACTTGGTTCCCCAAATTTCGTTCTTCTATGTTGAAGCGTTCGTTTCCAGTAACAGTTTGAATGTTGGCGTTTCACTCTGTTTTCTCCTATATTGATAGACGTATGTGGAACTCTAAATCAAACACGGTTTGTGCTAGCTTCCTGAAACTTGACACGATAATGTAGTTTCAAGTTCTGTCTCTAGGTTTTGTTTCCTCTTGATGTAGCCCTAAGCAGTGACTGGCGAGATACACTGTCCTTGAAAGGGGTTGCCAAGCTACCCAAAATTACGAATCTCCAGAAATCTCAGCAACTATTTTTTCACCCAAACTGGATGATACTTTCAGGTAATGATCAGTACACTAAGCCCACTTGGTTCCCCAAATTTGGTTCTTCTATGTTGAAGCGTTCGTTTCCAGTAACAGTTTGAATTTTGGCGTTTCACTCTGTTTCCTCCAATATTGATAGGTGTACGTGGAACTCTATATCAAACACGGTTTGTGCTAGCTTCTTCAAACTTGACACGATAATGTAGTTTCAAGTTCTATCTCTAGGTTTTGTTTCCTCTTGATGTAGCCCTAAGCAGTGACTGGCGAGATACACTGTCCTTGAAAGGGGTTGCCAAGCTACCCAAAATTACGAATCTCCAGAAATCTCAGCAACTATTTTTTCACCCAAACTGGATGATACTTTCAGGTAATGATCAGTACACTAAGCCCACTTGGTTCCCCAAATTTCGTTCTTCTATGTTGAAGCGTTCGTTTCCAGTAACAGTTTGAATGTTGGCGTTTCACTCTGTTTTCTCCTATATTGATAGATGTATGTGGAACTCTAAATCAAACACGGTTTGTGCTAGCTTCTTCAAACTTGACACGATAATGTAGTTTCAAGTTCTATCTCTAGGTTTTGTTTCCTCTTGATGTAGCCCTAAGCAGTGACTGGCGAGATACACTGTCCTTGAAAGGGGTTGCCAAGCTTCCCAAAATTACGAATCTCCAGAAATCTCAGCAACTATTTTTTCACCCAAACTGGATGATACTTTCAGGTAATGATCAGTACACTAAGCCCACTTGGTTCCCCAAATTTCGTTCTTCTATGTTGAAGCGTTCGTTTCCAGTAACAGTTTGAATGTTGGCGTTTCACTCTGTTTTCTCCTATATTGATAGATGTATGTGGAACTCTAAATCAAACACGGTTTGTGCTAGCTTTTTGAAACTTGACACGATAATGTAGTTTCAAGTTCTATCTCGAGGTTTTGTTTCCTCTTGATGTAGCCCTAAGCAGTGACTGGCGAGATACACTGTCCTTGAAAGGGGTTGCCAAGCTTCCCAAAATTACGAATCTCCAGAAATCTCAGCAACTATTTTTTCACCCAAACTGGATGATACTTTCAGGTAATGATCAGTACACTAAGCCCACTTGGTTCCCCAAATTTCGTTCTTCTATGTTGAAGCGTTCGTTTCCAGTAACAGTTTGAATGTTGGCGTTTCACTCTGTTTTCTCCTATATTGATAGACGTATGTGGAACTCTAAATCAAACACGGTTTGTGCTAGCTTCTTGAAACTTGACACGATAATGTAGTTTCAAGTTCTGTCTCTAGGTTTTGTTTCCTCTTGATGTAGCCCTAAGCAGTGACTGGCGAGATACACTGTCCTTGAAAGGGGTTGCCAAGCTACCCAAAATTACGAATCTCCAGAAATCTCAGCAACTATTTTTTCACCCAAACTGGATGATACTTTCAGGTAATGATCAGTACACTAAGCCCACTTGGTTCCCCAAATTTCGTTCTTCTATGTTGAAGCGTTCGTTTCCAGTAACAGTTTGAATGTTGGCGTTTCACTCTGTTTTCTCCTATATTGATAGATGTATGTGGAACTCTAAATCAAACACGGTTTGTGCTAGCTTCTTCAAACTTGACACGATAATGTAGTTTCAAGTTCTATCTCTAGGTTTTGTTTCCTCTTGATGTAGCCCTAAGCAGTGACTGGCGAGATACACTGTCCTTGAAAGGGGTTGCCAAGCTTCCCAAAATTACGAATCTCCAGAAATCTCAGCAACTATTTTTTCACCCAAACTGGATGATACTTTCAGGTAATGATCAGTACACTAAGCCCACTTGGTTCCCCAAATTTCGTTCTTCTATGTTGAAGCGTTCGTTTCCAGTAACAGTTTGAATTTTGGCGTTTCACTCTGTTTCCTCCAATATTGATAGGTGTACGTGGAACTCTAAATCAAACACGGTTTGTGCTAGCTTCTTGAAACTTGACACTATAATGTAGTTTCAAGTTCTGTCTCTAGGTTTTGTTTCCTCTTGATGTAGCCCTAAGCAGTGACTGGCGAGATACACTGTCCTTGAAAGGGGTTGCCAAGCTACCCAAAATTACGAATCTCCAGAAATCTCAGCAACTATTTTTTCACCCAAACTGGATGATACTTTCAGGTAATGATCAGTACACTAAGCCCAGTTGGTTCCCCAAATTTCGTTCTTCTATGTTGAAGCGTTCGTTTCCAGTAACAGTTTGAATTTTGGCGTTTCACTCTGTTTTCTCCTATATTGATAGATGTATGTGGAACTCTAAATCAAACACGGTTTGTGCTAGCTTCTTGAAACTTGACACGATAATGTAGTTTCAAGTTCTATCTCTAGGTTTTGTTTCCTCTTCATGTAGCCCTAAGCAGTGACTGGCGAGATACACTGTCCTTGAAAGGGGTTGCCAAGCTTCCCAAAATTACGAATCTCCAGAAATCTCAGAAACTATTTTTTCACCCAAACTGGATGATACTTTCAGGTAATGATCAGTACACTAAGCCCACTTGGTTCTCCAAATTTCGTTCTTCTATGTTGAACCGTTCGTTTCCAGTAACAGTTTGAATTTTGGCGTTTCACTCTGTTTTCTCCTATATTGAGAGATGTATGTGGAACTCTAAATCAAACACGGTTTGTGCTAGCTTTTTGAAACTTGACACGATAATGTAGTTTCAAGTTCTGTCTCGAGGTTTTGTTTCCTCTTGATGTAGCCCTAAGCAGTGACTGGCGAGATACACTGTCCTTGAAAGGGGTTGCCAAGCTACCCAAAATTACGAATCTCCAGAAATCTCAGCAACTATTTTTTCACCCAAACTGGATGATACTTTCAGGTAATGATCAGTACACTAAGCCCACTTGGTTCCCCAAATTTCGTTCTTCTATGTTGAACCGTTCGTTTCCAGTAACAGTTTGAATGTTGGCGTTTCACTCTGTTTTCTCCTATATTGATAGATGTATGTGGAACTCTAAATCAAACACGGTTTGTGCTAGCTTTTTGAAACTTGACACGATAATGTAGTTTCAAGTTCTATCTCTCGGTTTTGTTTCCTCTTGATGTAGCCCTAAGCAGTGACTGGCGAGATACACTGTCCTTGAAAGGGGTTGCCAAGCTTCCCAAAATTACGAATCTCCAGAAATCTCAGCAACTATTTTTTCACCCAAACTGGATGATACTTTCAGGTAATGATCAGTACACTAAGCCCACTTGGTTCCCCAAATTTCGTTCTTCTATGTTGAAGCGTTCGTTTCCATTAACAGTTTGAATGTTGGCGTTTCACTCTGTTTTCTCCTATATTGATAGATGTATGTGGAACTCTAAATCAAACACGGTTTGTGCTAGCTTTTTGAAACTTGACACGATAATGTAGTTTCAAGTTCTATCTCGAGGTTTTGTTTCCTCTTGATGTAGCCCTAAGCAGTGACTGGCGAGATACACTGTCCTTGAAAGGGGTTGCCAAGCTTCCCAAAATTACGAATCTCCAGAAATCTCAGCAACTATTTTTTCACCCAAACTGGATGATACTTTCAGGTAATGATCAGTACACTAAGCCCACTTGGTTCCCCAAATTTCGTTCTTCTATGTTGAAGCGTTCGTTTCCAGTAACAGTTTGAATGTTGGCGTTTCACTCTGTTTTCTCCTATATTGATAGACGTATGTGGAACTCTAAATCAAACACGGTTTGTGCTAGCTTCTTGAAACTTGACACGATAATGTAGTTTCAAGTTCTGTCTCTAGGTTTTGTTTCCTCTTGATGTAGCCCTAAGCAGTGACTGGCGAGATACACTGTCCTTGAAAGGGGTTGCCAAGCTACCCAAAATTACGAATCTCCAGAAATCTCAGCAACTATTTTTTCACCCAAACTGGATGATACTTTCAGGTAATGATCAGTACACTAAGCCCACTTGGTTCCCCAAATTTGGTTCTTCTATGTTGAAGCGTTCGTTTCCAGTAACAGTTTGAATTTTGGCGTTTCACTCTGTTTCCTCCAATATTGATAGGTGTACGTGGAACTCTAAATCAAACACGGTTTGTGCTAGCTTCTTCAAACTTGACACGATAATGTAGTTTCAAGTTCTGTCTCTAGGTTTTGTTTCCTCTTGATGTAGCCCTAAGCAGTGACTGGCGAGATACACTGTCCTTGAAAGGGGTTGCCAAGCTACCCAAAATTACGAATCTCCAGAAATCTCAGCAACTATTTTTTCACCCAAACTGGATGATACTTTCAGGTAATGATCAGTACACTAAGCCCACTTGGTTCCCCAAATTTCGTTCTTCTATGTTGAAGCGTTCGTTTCCAGTAACAGTTTGAATTTTGGCGTTTCACTCTCTTTTCTCCTATATTGATAGATGTATGTGGAACTCTAAATCAAACACGGTTTGTGCTAGCTTCTTGAAACTTGACACGATAATGTAGTTTCAAGTTCTATCTCTAGGTTTTGTTTCCTCTTGATGTAGCCCTAAGCAGTGACTGGCGAGATACACTGTCCTTGAAAGGGGTTGCCAAGCTTCCCAAAATTACGAATCTCCAGAAATCTCAGCAACTATTTTTTCACCCAAACTGGATGATACTTTCAGGTAATGATCAGTACACTAAGCCCACTTGGTTCCCCAAATTTCGTTCTTCTATGTTGAAGCGTTCGTTTCCAGTAACAGTTTGAATGTTGGCGTTTCACTCTGTTTTCTCCTATATTGATAGACGTATGTGGAACTCTAAATCAAACACGGTTTGTGCTAGCTTCTTGAAACTTGACACGATAATGTAGTTTCAAGTTCTGTCTCTAGGTTTTGTTTCCTCTTGATGTAGCCCTAAGCAGTGACTGGCGAGATACACTGTCCTTGAAAGGGGTTGCCAAGCTTCCCAAAATTACGAATCTCCAGAAATCTCAGCAACTATTTTTTCACCCAAACTGGATGATACTTTCAGGTAATGATCAGTACACTAAGCCCACTTGGTTCCCCAAATTTCGTTCTTCTATGTTGAAGCGTTCGTTTCCAGTAACAGTTTGAATGTTGGCGTTTCTCTCTGTTTTCTCCTATATTGATAGATGAATGTGGAACTCTAAATCAAACACGGTTTGTGCTAGCTTTTTGAAACTTGACACGATAATGTAGTTTCAAGTTCTATCTCGAGGTTTTGTTTCCTCTTGATGTAGCCCTAAGCAGTGACTGGCGAGATACACTGTCCTTGAAAGGGGTTGCCAAGCTTCCCAAAATTACGAATCTCCAGAAATCTCAGCAACTATTTTTTCACCCAAACTGGATGATACTTTCAGGTAATGATCAGTACACTAAGCCCACTTGGTTCCCCAAATTTCGTTCTTCTATGTTGAAGCGTTCGTTTCCAGTAACAGTTTGAATGTTGGCGTTTCACTCTGTTTTCTCCTATATTGATAGACGTATGTGGAACTCTAAATCAAACACGGTTTGTGCTAGCTTCTTGAAACTTGACACGATAATGTAGTTTCAAGTTCTGTCTCTAGGTTTTGTTTCCTCTTGATGTAGCCCTAAGCAGTGACTGGCGAGATACACTGTCCTTGAAAGGGGTTGCCAAGCTACCCAAAATTACGAATCTCCAGAAATCTCAGCAACTATTTTTTCACCCAAACTGGATGATACTTTCAGGTAATGATCAGTACACTAAGCCCACTTGGTTCCCCAAATTTGGTTCTTCTATGTTGAAGCGTTCGTTTCCAGTAACAGTTTGAATTTTGGCGTTTCACTCTGTTTCCTCCAATATTGATAGGTGTACGTGGAACTCTAAATCAAACACGGTTTGTGCTAGCTTCTTGAAACTTGACACTATAATGTAGTTTCAAGTTCTGTCTCTAGGTTTTGTTTCCTCTTGATGTAGCCCTAAGCAGTGACTGGCGAGATACACTGTCCTTGAAAGGGGTTGCCAAGCTACCCAAAATTACGAATCTCCAGAAATCTCAGCAACTATTTTTTCACCCAAACTGGATGATACTTTCAGGTAATGATCAGTACACTAAGCCCAGTTGGTTCCCCAAATTTCGTTCTTCTATGTTGAAGCGTTCGTTTCCAGTAACAGTTTGAATTTTGGCGTTTCACTCTGTTTTCTCCTATATTGATAGATGTATGTGGAACTCTAAATCAAACACGGTTTGTGCTAGCTTCTTGAAACTTGACACGATAATGTAGTTTCAAGTTCTATCTCTAGGTTTTGTTTCCTCTTGATGTAGCCCTAAGCAGTGACTGGCGAGATACACTGTCCTTGAAAGGGGTTGCCAAGCTTCCCAAAATTACGAATCTCCAGAAATCTCAGAAACTATTTTTTCACCCAAACTGGATGATACTTTCAGGTAATGATCAGTACACTAAGCCCACTTGGTTCCCCAAATTTCGTTCTTCTATGTTGAACCGTTCGTTTCCAGTAACAGTTTGAATTTTGGCGTTTCACTCTGTTTTCTCCTATATTGAGAGATGTATGTGGAACTCTAAATCAAACACGGTTTGTGCTAGCTTCTTGAAACTTGACACGATAATGTAGTTTCAAGTTCTATCTCTAGGTTTTGTTTCCTCTTGATGTAGCCCTAAGCAGTGACTGGCGAGATACACTGTCCTTGAAAGGGGTTGCCAAGCTTCCCAAAATTACGAATCTCCAGAAATCTCAGCAACTATTTTTTCACCCAAACTGGATGATACTTTCAGGTAATGATCAGTACACTAAGCCCACTTGGTTCCCCAAATTTCGTTCTTCTATGTTGAACCGTTCGTTTCCAGTAACAGTTTGAATGTTGGCATTTCACTCTGTTTTCTCCTATATTGATAGATGTATGTGGAACTCTAAATCAAACACGGTTTGTGCTAGCTTTTTGAAACTTGACACGATAATGTAGTTTCAAGTTCTATCTCTCGGTTTTGTTTCCTCTTGATGTAGCCCTAAGCAGTGACTGGCGAGATACACTGTCCTTGAAAGGGGTTGCCAAGCTTCCCAAAATTACGAATCTCCAGAAATCTCAGCAACTATTTTTTCACCCAAACTGGATGATACTTTCAGGTAATGATCAGTACACTAAGCCCACTTGGTTCCCCAAATTTCGTTCTTCTATGTTGAAGCGTTCGTTTCCAGTAACAGTTTGAATGTTGGCGTTTCACTCTGTTTTCTCCTATATTGATAGATGTATGTGGAACTCTAAATCAAACACGGTTTGTGCTAGCTTTTTGAAACTTGACACGATAATGTAGTTTCAAGTTCTATCTCGAGGTTTTGTTTCCTCTTGATGTAGCCCTAAGCAGTGACTGGCGAGATACACTGTCCTTGAAAGGGGTTGCCAAGCTTCCCAAAATTACGAATCTCCAGAAATCTCAGCAACTATTTTTTCACCCAAACTGGATGATACTTTCAGGTAATGATCAGTACACTAAGCCCACTTGGTTCCCCAAATTTCGTTCTTCTATGTTGAAGCGTTCGTTTCCAGTAACAGTTTGAATTTTGGCGTTTCACTCTGTTTCCTCCAATATTGATAGGTGTACGTGGAACTCTAAATCAAACACGGTTTGTGCTAGCTTTTTGAAACTTGACACGATAATGTACATTCAAGTTCTATCTCGATGTTTTGTTTCCTCTTGATGTAGCCCTAAGCAGTGACTGGCGAGATCACACTGTCGTTGAAACGGGTTGCCAAGCTTCCCAAAATTACGAATCTCCTGAAATCTCAGCAAATTATTTTTCACCCAAACTGGATGATACTTTCAGGTAATGATCAGTACACTAAGCCCACTTGGTTCCCCAAATTTCGTTCTTCTATGTTGAACCGTTCGTTTCCAGTAACAGTTTGAATGTTGGCGTTTCACTCTGTTTTCTCCTATATTGATAGATGTATGTGGAACTCTAAATCAAACACGGTTTGTGCTAGCTTTTTGAAACTTGACACGATAATGTAGTTTCAAGTTCTATCTCTCGGTTTTGTTTCCTCTTGATGTAGCCCTAAGCAGTGACTGGCGAGATACACTGTCCTTGAAAGGGGTTGCCAAGCTTCCCAAAATTACGAATCTCCAGAAATCTCAGCAACTATTTTTTCACCCAAACTGGATGATACTTTCAGGTAATGATCAGTACACTAAGCCCACTTGGTTCCCCAAATTTCGTTCTTCTATGTTGAAGCGTTCGTTTCCAGTAACAGTTTGAATGTTGGCGTTTCACTCTGTTTTCTCCTATATTGATAGACGTATGTGGAACTCTAAATCAAACACGGTTTGTGCTAGCTTCTTGAAACTTGACACGATAATGTAGTTTCAAGTTCTGTCTCTAGGTTTTGTTTCCTCTTGATGTAGCCCTAAGCAGTGACTGGCGAGATACACTGTCCTTGAAAGGGGTTGCCAAGCTACCCAAAATTACGAATCTCCAGAAATCTCAGCAACTATTTTTTCACCCAAACTGGATGATACTTTCAGGTAATGATCAGTACACTAAGCCCACTTGGTTCCCCAAATTTCGTTCTTCTATGTTGAAGCGTTCGTTTCCAGTAACAGTTTGAATTTTGGCGTTTCACTCTGTTTCCTCCAATATTGATAGGTGTACGTGGAACTCTATATCAAACACGGTTTGTGCTAGCTTCTTCAAACTTGACACGATAATGTAGTTTCAAGTTCTATCTCTAGGTTTTGTTTCCTCTTGATGTAGCCCTAAGCAGTGACTGGCGAGATACACTGTCCTTGAAAGGGGTTGCCAAGCTACCCAAAATTACGAATCTCCAGAAATCTCAGCAACTATTTTTTCACCCAAACTGGATGATACTTTCAGGTAATGATCAGTACACTAAGCCCACTTGGTTCCCCAAATTTCGTTCTTCTATGTTGAAGCGTTCGTTTCCAGTAACAGTTTGAATGTTGGCGTTTCACTCTGTTTTCTCCTATATTGATAGATGTATGTGGAACTCTAAATCAAACACGGTTTGTGCTAGCTTCTTCAAACTTGACACGATAATGTAGTTTCAAGTTCTATCTCTAGGTTTTGTTTCCTCTTGATGTAGCCCTAAGCAGTGACTGGCGAGATACACTGTCCTTGAAAGGGGTTGCCAAGCTTCCCAAAATTACGAATCTCCAGAAATCTCAGCAACTATTTTTTCACCCAAACTGGATGATACTTTCAGGTAATGATCAGTACACTAAGCCCACTTGGTTCCCCAAATTTCGTTCTTCTATGTTGAAGCGTTCGTTTCCAGTAACAGTTTGAATGTTGGCGTTTCACTCTGTTTTCTCCTATATTGATAGATGTATGTGGAACTCTAAATCAAACACGGTTTGTGCTAGCTTCTTCAAACTTGACACGATAATGTAGTTTCAAGTTCTATCTCGAGGTTTTGTTTCCTCTTGATGTAGCCCTAAGCAGTGACTGGCGAGATACACTGTCCTTGAAAGGGGTTGCCAAGCTTCCCAAAATTACGAATCTCCAGAAATCTCAGCAACTATTTTTTCACCCAAAGTGGATGATACTTTCAGGTAATGATCAGTACACTAAGCCCACTTGGTTCCCCAAATTTCGTTCTTCTATGTTGAAGCGTTCGTTTCCAGTAACAGTTTGAATGTTGGCGTTTCACTCTGTTTTCTCCTATATTGATAGACGTATGTGGAACTCTAAATCAAACACGGTTTGTGCTAGCTTCTTGAAACTTGACACGATAATGTAGTTTCAAGTTCTGTCTCTAGGTTTTGTTTCCTCTTGATGTAGCCCTAAGCAGTGACTGGCGAGATACACTGTCCTTGAAAGGGGTTGCCAAGCTACCCAAAATTACGAATCTCCAGAAATCTCAGCAACTATTTTTTCACCCAAACTGGATGATACTTTCAGGTAATGATCAGTACACTAAGCCCACTTGGTTCCCCAAATTTTGTTCTTCTATGTTGAAGCGTTCGTTTCCAGTAACAGTTTGAATGTTGGCGTTTCACTCTGTTTTCTCCTATATTGATAGATGTATGTGGAACTCTAAATCAAACACGGTTTGTGCTAGCTTCTTCAAACTTGACACGATAATGTAGTTTCAAGTTCTGTCTCTAGGTTTTGTTTCCTCTTGATGTAGCCCTAAGCAGTGACTGGCGAGATACACTGTCCTTGAAAGGGGTTGCCAATCTTCCCAAAATTACGAATCTCCAGAAATCTCAGCAACTATTTTTTCACCCAAACTGGATGATACTTTCAGGTAATGATCAGTACACTAAGCCCACTTGGTTCCCCAAATTTCGTTCTTCTATGTTGAAGCGTTCGTTTCCAGTAACAGTTTGAATTTTGGCGTTTCACTCTGTTTCCTCCAATATTGATAGGTGTACGTGGAACTCTAAATCAAACACGGTTTGTGCTAGCTTCTTGAAACTTGACACTATAATGTAGTTTCAAGTTCTGTCTCTAGGTTTTGTTTCCTCTTGATGTAGCCCTAAGCAGTGACTGGCGAGATACACTGTCCTTGAAAGGGGTTGCCAAGCTACCCAAAATTACGAATCTCCAGAAATCTCAGCAACTATTTTTTCACCCAAACTGGATGATACTTTCAGGTAATGATCAGTACACTAAGCCCAGTTGGTTCCCCAAATTTCGTTCTTCTATGTTGAAGCGTTCGTTTCCAGTAACAGTTTGAATTTTGGCGTTTCACTCTGTTTTCTCCTATATTGATAGATGTATGTGGAACTCTAAATCAAACACGGTTTGTGCTAGCTTCTTGAAACTTGACACGATAATGTAGTTTCAAGTTCTGTCTCGAGGTTTTGTTTCCTCTTGATGTAGCCCTAAGCAGTGACTGGCGAGATACACTGTCCTTGAAAGGGGTTGCCAAGCTTCCCAAACTTACGAATCTCCAGAAATCTCAGAAACCATTTTTTCACCCAAACTGGATGATACTTTCAGGTAATGATCAGTACACTAAGCCCACTTGGTTCCCCAAATTTCGTTCTTCTATGTTGAACCGTTCGTTTCCAGTAACAGTTTGAATTTTGGCGTTTCACTCTGTTTTCTCCTATATTGAGAGATGTATGTGGAACTCTAAATCAAACACGGTTTGTGCTAGCTTTTTGAAACTTGACACGATAATGTAGTTTCAAGTTCTGTCTCGAGGTTTTGTTTCCTCTTGATGTAGCCCTAAGCAGTGACTGGCGAGATACACTGTCCTTGAAAGGGGTTGCCAAGCTACCCAAAATTACGAATCTAGAGAAATCTCAGCAACTATTTTTTCACCCAAACTGGATGATACTTTCAGGTAATGATCAGTACACTAAGCCCACTTGGTTCCCCAAATTTCGTTCTTCTATGTTGAACCGTTCGTTTCCAGTAACAGTTTGAATGTTGGCGTTTCACTCTGTTTTCTCCTATATTGATAGATGTATGTGGAACTCTAAATCAAACACGGTTTGTGCTAGCTTTTTGAAACTTGACACGATAATGTAGTTTCAAGTTCTATCTCTCGGTTTTGTTTCCTCTTGATGTAGCCCTAAGCAGTGACTGGCGAGATACACTGTCCTTGAAAGGGGTTGCCAAGCTTCCCAAAATTACGAATCTCCAGAAATCTCAGCAACTATTTTTTCACCCAAACTGGATGATACTTTCAGGTAATGATCAGTACACTAAGCCCACTTGGTTCCCCAAATTTCGTTCTTCTATGTTGAAGCGTTCGTTTCCAGTAACAGTTTGAATGTTGGCGTTTCACTCTGTTTTCTCCTATATTGATAGACGTATGTGGAACTCTAAATCAAACACGGTTTGTGCTAGCTTCTTGAACCTTGACACGATAATGTAGTTTCAAGTTCTGTCTCTAGGTTTTGTTTCCTCTTGATGTAGCCCTAAGCAGTGACTGGCGAGATACACTGTCCTTGAAAGGGGTTGCCAAGCTACCCAAAATTACGAATCTCCAGAAATCTCAGCAACTATTTTTTCACCCAAACTGGATGATACTTTCAGGTAATGATCAGTACACTAAGCCCACTTGGTTCCCCAAATTTGGTTCTTCTATGTTGAAGCGTTCGTTTCCAGTAACAGTTTGAATTTTGGCGTTTCACTCTGTTTCCTCCAATATTGATAGGTGTACGTGGAACTCTATATCAAACACGGTTTGTGCTAGCTTCTTCAAACTTGACACGATAATGTAGTTTCAAGTTCTATCTCTAGGTTTTGTTTCCTCTTGATGTAGCCCTAAGCAGTGACTGGCGAGATACACTGTCCTTGAAAGGGGTTGCCAAGCTACCCAAAATTACGAATCTCCAGAAATCTCAGCAACTATTTTTTCACCCAAACTGGATGATACTTTCAGGTAATGATCAGTACACTAAGCCCACTTGGTTCCCCAAATTTCGTTCTTCTATGTTGAAGCGTTCGTTTCCAGTAACAGTTTGAATGTTGGCGTTTCACTCTGTTTTCTCCTATATTGATAGATGTATGTGGAACTCTAAATCAAACACGGTTTGTGCTAGCTTCTTCAAACTTGACACGATAATATAGTTTCAAGTTCTATCTCTAGGTTTTGTTTCCTCTTGATGTAGCCCTAAGCAGTGACTGGCGAGATACACTGTCCTTGAAAGGGGTTGCCAAGCTTCCCAAAATTACGAATCTCCAGAAATCTCAGCAACTATTTTTTCACCCAAACTGGATGATACTTTCAGGTAATGATCAGTACACTAAGCCCACTTGGTTCCCCAAATTTCGTTCTTCTATGTTGAAGCGTTCGTTTCCAGTAACAGTTTGAATGTTGGCGTTTCACTCTGTTTTCTCCTATATTGATAGATGTATGTGGAACTCTAAATCAAACACGGTTTGTGCTAGCTTCTTGAAACTTGACACGATAATGTAGTTTCAAGTTCTATCTCGAGGTTTTGTTTCCTCTTGATGTAGCCCTAAGCAGTGACTGGCGAGATACACTGTCCTTGAAAGGGGTTGCCAAGCTTCCCAAAATTACGAATCTCCAGAAATCTCAGCAACTATTTTTTCACCCAAACTGGATGATACTTTCAGGTAATGATCAGTACACTAAGCCCACTTGGTTCCCCAAATTTCGTTCTTCTATGTTGAAGCGTTCGTTTCCAGTAACAGTTTGAATTTTGGCGTTTCACTCTGTTTTCTCCTATATTGATAGACGTATGTGGAACTCTAAATCAAACACGGTTTGTGCTAGCTTCTTGAAACTTGACACGATAATGTAGTTTCAAGTTCTGTCTCTAGGTTTTGTTTCCTCTTGATGTAGCCCTAAGCAGTGACTGGCGAGATACACTGTCTTGAAAGGGGTTGCCAAGCTACCCAAAATTACGAATCTCCAGAAATCTCAGCAACTATTTTTTCAACCAAACTGGATGATACTTTCAGGTAATGATCAGTACACTAAGCCCACTTGGTTCCCCAAATTTCGTTCTTCTATGTTGAAGCGTTCGTTTCCAGTAACAGTTTGAATTTTGGCGTTTCACTCTGTTTCCTCCAATATTGATAGGTGTACGTGGAACTCTAAATCAAACACGGTTTGTGCTAGCTTCTTCAAACTTGACACGATAATGTAGTTTCAAGTTCTGTCTCTAGGTTTTGTTTCCTCTTGATGTAGCCCTAAGCAGTGACTGGCGAGATACACTGTCCTTGAAAGGGGTTGCCAAGCTACCCAAAATTACGAATCTCCAGAAATCTCAGCAACTATTTTTTCACCCAAACTGGATGATACTTTCAGGTAATGATCAGTACACTAAGCCCACTTGGTTCCCCAAATTTCGTTCTTCTATGTTGAAGCGTTCGTTTCCAGTAACAGTTTGAATTTTGGCGTTTCACTCTGTTTTCTCCTATATTGATAGGTGTACGTGGAACTCTAAATCAAACACGGTTTGTGCTAGCTTCTTGAAACTTGACACGATAATGTAGTTTCAAGTTCTATCTCTAGGTTTTGTTTCCTCTTGATGTAGCCCTAAGCAGTGACTGGCGAGATACACTGTCCTTGAAAGGGGTTGCCAAGCTTCCCAAAATTACGAATCTCCAGAAATCTCAGCAACTATTTTTTCACCCAAACTGGATGATACTTTCAGGTAATGATCAGTACACTAAGCCCACTTGGTTCCCCAAATTTCGTTCTTCTATGTTGAAGCGTTCGTTTCCAGTAACAGTTTGAATGTTGGCGTTTCACTCTGTTTTCTCCTATATTGATAGATGTATGTGGAACTCTAAATCAAACACGGTTTGTGCTAGCTTTTTGAAACTTGACACGATAATGTAGTTTCAAGTTCTATCTCGAGGTTTTGTTTCCTCTTGATGTAGCCCTAAGCAGTGACTGGCGAGATACACTGTCCTTGAAAGGGGTTGCCAAGCTTCCCAAAATTACGAATCTCCAGAAATCTCAGCAACTATTTTTTCACCCAAACTGGATGATACTTTCAGGTAATGATCAGTACACTAAGCCCACTTGGTTCCCCAAATTTCGTTCTTCTATGTTGAAGCGTTCGTTTCCAGTAACAGTTTGAATGTTGGCGTTTCACTCTGTTTTCTCCTATATTGATAGACGTATGTGGAACTCTAAATCAAACACGGTTTGTGCTAGCTTCTTGAAACTTGACACGATAATGTAGTTTCAAGTTCTGTCTCGAGGTTTTGTTTCCTCTTGATGTAGCCCTAAGCAGTGACTGGCGAGATACACTGTCCTTGAAAGGGGTTGCCAAGCTTCCCAAAATTACGAATCTCCAGAAATCTCAGCAACTATTTTTTCACCCAAACTGGATGATACTTTCAGGTAATGATCAGTACACTAAGCCCACTTGGTTCCCCAAATTTCGTTCTTCTATGTTGAAGCGTTCGTTTCCAGTAACAGTTTGAATGTTGGCGTTTCACTCTGTTTTCTCCTATATTGATAGATGTATGTGGAACTCTAAATCAAACACGGTTTGTGCTAGCTTTTTGAAACTTGACACGATAATGTAGTTTCAAGTTCTATCTCGAGGTTTTGTTTCCTCTTGATGTAGCCCTAAGCAGTGACTGGCGAGATACACTGTCCTTGAAAGGGGTTGCCAAGCTTCCCAAAATTACGAATCTCCAGAAATCTCAGCAACTATTTTTTCACCCAAACTGGATGATACTTTCAGATAATGATCAGTACACTAAGCCCACTTGGTTCCCCAAATTTCGTTCTTCTATGTTGAAGCGTTCGTTTCCAGTAACAGTTTGAATGTTGGCGTTTCACTCTGTTTTCTCCTATATTGATAGACGTATGTGGAACTCTAAATCAAACACGGTTTGTGCTAGCTTCTTGAAACTTGACACGATAATGTAGTTTCAAGTTCTGTCTCTAGGTTTTGTTTCCTCTTGATGTAGCCCTAAGCAGTGACTGGCGAGATACACTGTCCTTGAAAGGGGTTGCCAAGCTACCCAAAATTACGAATCTCCAGAAATCTCAGCAACTATTTTTTCACCCAAACTGGATGATACTTTCAGGTAATGATCAGTACACTAAGCCCACTTGGTTCCCCAAATTTCGTTCTTCTATGTTGAAGCGTTCGTTTCCAGTAACAGTTTGAATTTTGGCGTTTCACTCTGTTTCCTCCAATATTGATAGGTGTACGTGGAACTCTAAATCAAACACGGTTTGTGCTAGCTTCTTGAAACTTGACACGATAATGTAGTTTCAAGTTCTGTCTCTAGGTTTTGTTTCCTCTTGATGTAGCCCTAAGCAGTGACTGGCGAGATACACTGTCCTTGAAAGGGGTTGCCAAGCTACCCAAAATTACGAATCTCCAGAAATCTCATCAACTATTTTTTCACCCAAACTGGATGATACTTTCAGGTAATGATCAGTACACTAAGCCCAGTTGGTTCCCCAAATTTCGTTCTTCTATGTTGAAGCGTTCGTTTCCAGTAACAGTTTGAATTTTGGCGTTTCACTCTGTTTTCTCCTATATTGATAGATGTATGTGGAACTCTAAATCAAACACGGTTTGTGCTAGCTTCTTGAAACTTGACACGATAATGTAGTTTCAAGTTCTATCTCTAGGTTTTGTTTCCTCTTGATGTAGCCCTAAGCAGTGACTGGCGAGATACACTGTCCTTGAAAGGGGTTGCCAAGCTTCCCAAAATTACGAATCTCCAGAAATCTCAGAAACTATTTTTTCACCCAAACTGGATGATACTTTCAGGTAATGATCAGTACACTAAGCCCACTTGGTTCCCCAAATTTCGTTCTTCTATGTTGAACCGTTCGTTTCCAGTAACAGTTTGAATTTTGGCGTTTCACTCTGTTTTCTCCTATATTGAGAGATGTATGTGGAACTCTAAATCAAACACGGTTTGTGCTAGCTTTTTGAAACTTGACACGATAATGTAGTTTCAAGTTCTGTCTCGAGGTTTTGTTTCCTCTTGATGTAGCCCTAAGCAGTGACTGGCGAGATACACTGTCCTTGAAAGGGGTTGCCAAGCTACCCAAAATTACGAATCTCCAGAAATCTCAGCAACTATTTTTTCACCGAAACTGGATGATACTTTCAGATAATGATCAGTACACTAAGCCCACTTGGTTCCCCAAATTTCGTTCTTCTATGTTGAACCGTTCGTTTCCAGTAACAGTTTGAATGTTGGCGTTTCACTCTGTTTTCTCCTATATTGATAGATGTATGTGGAACTCTAAATCAAACACGGTTTGTGCTAGCTTTTTGAAACTTGACACGATAATGTAGTTTCAAGTTCTATCTCTCGGTTTTGTTTCCTCTTGAAGTAGCCCTAAGCAGTGACTGGCGAGATACACTGTCCTTGAAAGGGGTTGCCAAGCTTCCCAAAATTACGAATCTCCAGAAATCTCAGCAACTATTTTTTCACCCAAACTGGATGATACTTTCAGGTAATGATCAGTACACTAAGCCCACTTGGTTCCCCAAATTTCGTTCTTCTATGTTGAAGCGTTCGTTTCCAGTAACAGTTTGAATGTTGGCGTTTCACTCTGTTTTCTCCTATATTGATAGATGTATGTGGAACTCTAAATCAAACACGGTTTGTGCTAGCTTTTTGAAACTTGACACGATAATGTAGTTTCAAGTTCTATCTCGAGGTTTTGTTTCCTCTTGATGTAGCCCTAAGCAGTGACTGGCGAGATACACTGTCCTTGAAAGGGGTTGCCAAGCTTCCCAAAATTACGAATCTCCAGAAATCTCAGCAACTATTTTTTCACCCAAACTGGATGATACTTTCAGGTAATGATCAGTACACTAAGCCCACTTGGTTCCCCAAATTTCGTTCTTCTATGTTGAAGCGTTCGTTTCCAGTAACAGTTTGAATTTTGGCGTTTCACTCTGTTTCCTCCAATATTGATAGGTGTACGTGGAACTCTAAATCAAACACGGTTTGTGCTAGCTTTTTGAAACTTGACACGATAATGTACATTCAAGTTCTATCTCGATGTTTTGTTTCCTCTTGATGTAGCCCTAAGCAGTGACTGGCGAGATCACACTGTCGTTGAAACGGGTTGCCAAGCTTCCCAAAATTACAAATCTCCTGAAATCTCAGCAAATAATTTTTCACCCAAACTGGATGATACTTTCAGGTAATGATCAGTACACTAAGCCCACTTGGTTCCCCAAATTTCGTTCTTCTATGTTGAAGCGTTCGTTTCCAGTAACAGTTTGAATTTTGGCGTTTCACTCTGTTTTCTACTATATTGATAGATGTATGTGGAACTCTAAATCAAACACGGTTTGTGCTAGCTTCTTGAAACTTGACACGATAATGTAGTTTCAAGTTCTGTCTCTAGGTTTTGTTTCCTCTTGATGTAGCCCTAAGCAGTGACTGGCGAGATACACTGCCCTTGAAAGGGGTTGCCAAGCTTCCCAAAATTACGAATCTCCAGAAATCTCAGAAACTATTTTTTCACCCAAACTGGATGATACTTTCAGGTAATGATCAGTACACTAAGCCCACTTGGTTCCCCAAATTTCGTTCTTCTATGTTGAAGCGTTCGTTTCCAGTAACAGTTTGAATGTTGGCGTTTCACTCTGTTTTCTCCTATATTGATAGATGTATGTGGAACTCTAAATCAAACACGGTTTGTGCTAGCTTCTTCAAACTTGACACGATAATGTAGTTTCAAGTTCTATCTCTAGGTTTTGTTTCCTCTTGATGTAGCCCTAAGCAGTGACTGGCGAGATACACTGTCCTTGAAAGGGGTTGCCAAGCTTCCCAAAATTACGAATCTCCAGAAATCTCAGCAACTATTTTTTCACCCAAACTGGATGATACTTTCAGGTAATGATCAGTACACTAAGCCCACTTGGTTCCCCAAATTTCGTTCTTCTATGTTGAAGCGTTCGTTTCCAGTAACAGTTTGAATGTTGGCGTTTCACTCTGTTTTCTCCTATATTGATAGATGTATGTGGAACTCTAAATCAAACACGGTTTGTGCTAGCTTTTTGAAACTTGACACGATAATGTAGTTTCAAGTTCTATCTCTAGGTTTTGTTTCCTCTTGATGTAGCCCTAAGCAGTGACTGGCGAGATACACTGTCCTTGAAAGGGGTTGCCAAGCTTCCCAAAATTACGAATCTCCAGAAATCTCAGCAACTATTTTTTCACCCAAACTGGATGATACTTTCAGGTAATGATCAGTACACTAAGCCCACTTGGTTCCCCAAATTTCGTTCTTCTATGTTGAAGCGTTCGTTTCCAGTAACAGTTTGAATGTTGGCGTTTCACTCTGTTTTCTCCTATATTGATAGACGTATGTGGAACTCTAAATCAAACACGGTTTGTGCTAGCTTCTTGAAACTTGACACGATAATGTAGTTTCAAGTTCTGTCTCTAGGTTTTGTTTCCTCTTGATGTAGCCCTAAGCAGTGACTGGCGAGATACACTGTCCTTGAAAGGGGTTGCCAAGCTACCCAAAATTACGAATCTCCAGAAATCTCAGCAACTATTTTTTCACCCAAACTGGATGATACTTTCAGGTAATGATCAGTACACTAAGCCCACTTGGTTCCCCAAATTTCGTTCTTCTATGTTGAAGCGTTCGTTTCCAGTAACAGTTTGAATTTTGGCGTTTCACTCTGTTTCCTCCAATATTGATAGGTGTACGTGGAACTCTAAATCAAACACGGTTTGTGCTAGCTTCTTCAAACTTGACACGATAATGTAGTTTCAAGTTCTGTCTCTAGGTTTTGTTTCCTCTTGATGTAGCCCTAAGCAGTGACTGGCGAGATACACTGTCCTTGAAAGGGGTTGCCAAGCTACCCAAAATTACGAATCTCCAGAAATCTCAGCAACTATTTTTTCACCCAAACTGGATGATACTTTCAGGTAATGATCAGTACACTAAGCCCACTTGGTTCCCCAAATTTCGTTCTTCTATGTTGAAGCGTTCGTTTCCAGTAACAGTTTGAATTTTGGCGTTTCCCTCTGTTTTCTCCTATATTGATAGATGTATGTGGAACTCTAAATCAAACACGGTTTGTGCTAGCTTCTTGAAACTTGACACGATAATGTAGTTTCAAGTTCTATCTCTAGGTTTTGTTTCCTCTTGATGTAGCCCTAAGCAGTGACTGGCGAGATACACTGTCCTTGAAAGGGGTTGCCAAGCTTCCCAAAATTACGAATCTCCAGAAATCTCAGCAACTATTTTTTCACCCAAACTGGATGATACTTTCAGGTAATGATCAGTACACTAAGCCCACTTGGTTCCCCAAATTTCGTTCTTCTATGTTGAAGCGTTCGTTTCCAGTAACAGTTTGAATGTTGGCGTTTCACTCTGTTTTCTCCTATATTGATAGATGTATGTGGAACTCTAAATCAAACACGGTTTGTGCTAGCTTTTTGAAACTTGACACGATAATGTAGTTTCAAGTTCTATCTCGAGGTTTTGTTTCCTCTTGATGTAGCCCTAAGCAGTGACTGGCGAGATACACTGTCCTTGAAAGGGGTTGCCAAGCTTCCCAAAATTACGAATCTCCAGAAATCTCAGCAACTATTTTTTCACCCAAACTGGATGATACTTTCAGGTAATGATCAGTACACTAAGCCCACTTGGTTCCCCAAATTTCGTTCTTCTATGTTGAAGCGTTCGTTTCCAGTAACAGTTTGAATGTTGGCGTTTCACTCTGTTTTCTCCTATATTGATAGACGTATGTGGAACTCTAAATCAAACACGGTTTGTGCTAGCTTCTTGAAACTTGACACGATAATGTAGTTTCAAGTTCTGTCTCGAGGTTTTGTTTCCTCTTGATGTAGCCCTAAGCAGTGACTGGCGAGATACACTGTCCTTGAAAGGGGTTGCCAAGCTTCCCAAAATTACGAATCTCCAGAAATCTCAGCAACTATTTTTTCACCCAAACTGGATGATACTTTCAGGTAATGATCAGTACACTAAGCCCACTTGGTTCCCCAAATTTCGTTCTTCTATGTTGAAGCGTTCGTTTCCAGTAACAGTTTGAATGTTGGCGTTTCACTCTGTTTTCTCCTATATTGATAGATGTATGTGGAACTCTAAATCAAACACGGTTTGTGCTAGCTTTTTGAAACTTGACACGATAATGTAGTTTCAAGTTCTATCTCGAGGTTTTGTTTCCTCTTGATGTAGCCCTAAGCAGTGACTGGCGAGATACACTGTCCTTGAAAGGGGTTGCCAAGCTTCCCAAAATTACGAATCTCCAGAAATCTCAGCAACTATTTTTTCACCCAAACTGGATGATACTTTCAGGTAATGATCAGTACACTAAGCCCACTTGGTTCCCCAAATTTCGTTCTTCTATGTTGAAGCGTTCGTTTCCAGTAACAGTTTGAATGTTGGCGTTTCACTCTGTTTTCTCCTATATTGATAGACGTATTGGAACTCTAAATCAAACACGGTTTGTGCTAGCTTCTTGAAACTTGACACGATAATGTAGTTTCAAGTTCTGTCTCTAGGTTTTGTTTCCTCTTGATGTAGCCCTAAGCAGTGACTGGCGAGATACACTGTCCTTGAAAGGGGTTGCCAAGCTACCCAAAATTACGAATCTCCAGAAATCTCAGCAACTATTTTTTCACCCAAACTGGATGATACTTTCAGGTAATGATCAGTACACTAAGCCCACTTGGTTCCCCAAATTTGGTTCTTCTATGTTGAAGCGTTCGTTTCCAGTAACAGTTTGAATTTTGGCGTTTCACTCTGTTTCCTCCAATATTGATAGGTGTACGTGGAACTCTAAATCAAACACGGTTTGTGCTAGCTTCTTGAAACTTGACACGATAATGTAGTTTCAAGTTCTGTCTCTAGGTTTTGTTTCCTCTTGATGTAGCCCTAAGCAGTGACTGGCGAGATACACTGTCCTTGAAAGGGGTTGCCAAGCTACCCAAAATTACGAATCTCCAGAAATCTCATCAACTATTTTTTCACCCAAACTGGATGATACTTTCAGGTAATGATCAGTACACTAAGCCCAGTTGGTTCCCCAAATTTCGTTCTTCTATGTTGAAGCGTTCGTTTCCAGTAACAGTTTGAATTTTGGCGTTTCACTCTGTTTTCTCCTATATTGATAGATGTATGTGGAACTCTAAATCAAACACGGTTTGTGCTAGCTTCTTGAAACTTGACACGATAATGTAGTTTCAAGTTCTATCTCTAGGTTTTGTTTCCTCTTGATGTAGCCCTAAGCAGTGACTGGCGAGATACACTGTCCTTGAAAGGGGTTGCCAAGCTTCCCAAAATTACGAATCTCCAGAAATCTCAGAAACTATTTTTTCACCCAAACTGGATGATACTTTCAGGTAATGATCAGTACACTAAGCCCACTTGGTTCCCCAAATTTCGTTCTTCTATGTTGAACCGTTCGTTTCCAGTAACAGTTTGAATTTTGGCGTTTCACTCTGTTTTCTCCTATATTGAGAGATGTATGTGGAACTCTAAATCAAACACGGTTTGTGCTAGCTTTTTGAAACTTGACACGATAATGTAGTTTCAAGTTCTGTCTCGAGGTTTTGTTTCCTCTTGATGTAGCCCTAAGCAGTGACTGGCGAGATACACTGTCCTTGAAAGGGGTTGCCAAGCTACCCAAAATTACGAATCTCCAGAAATCTCAGCAACTATTTTTTCACCGAAACTGGATGATACTTTCAGATAATGATCAGTACACTAAGCCCACTTGGTTCCCCAAATTTCGTTCTTCTATGTTGAACCGTTCGTTTCCAGTAACAGTTTGAATGTTGGCGTTTCACTCTGTTTTCTCCTATATTGATAGATGTATGTGGAACTCTAAATCAAACACGGTTTGTGCTAGCTTTTTGAAACTTGACACGATAATGTAGTTTCAAGTTCTATCTCTCGGTTTTGTTTCCTCTTGAAGTAGCCCTAAGCAGTGACTGGCGAGATACACTGTCCTTGAAAGGGGTTGCCAAGCTTCCCAAAATTACGAATCTCCAGAAATCTCAGCAACTATTTTTTCACCCAAACTGGATGATACTTTCAGGTAATGATCAGTACACTAAGCCCACTTGGTTCCCCAAATTTCGTTCTTCTATGTTGAAGCGTTCGTTTCCAGTAACAGTTTGAATGTTGGCGTTTCACTCTGTTTTCTCCTATATTGATAGATGTATGTGGAACTCTAAATCAAACACGGTTTGTGCTAGCTTTTTGAAACTTGACACGATAATGTAGTTTCAAGTTCTATCTCGAGGTTTTGTTTCCTCTTGATGTAGCCCTAAGCAGTGACTGGCGAGATACACTGTCCTTGAAAGGGGTTGCCAAGCTTCCCAAAATTACGAATCTCCAGAAATCTCAGCAACTATTTTTTCACCCAAACTGGATGATACTTTCAGGTAATGATCAGTACACTAAGCCCACTTGGTTCCCCAAATTTCGTTCTTCTATGTTGAAGCGTTCGTTTCCAGTAACAGTTTGAATTTTGGCGTTTCACTCTGTTTCCTCCAATATTGATAGGTGTACGTGGAACTCTAAATCAAACACGGTTTGTGCTAGCTTTTTGAAACTTGACACGATAATGTACATTCAAGTTCTATCTCGATGTTTTGTTTCCTCTTGATGTAGCCCTAAGCAGTGACTGGCGAGATCACACTGTCGTTGAAACGGGTTGCCAAGCTTCCCAAAATTACAAATCTCCTGAAATCTCAGCAAATAATTTTTCACCCAAACTGGATGATACTTTCAGGTAATGATCAGTACACTAAGCCCACTTGGTTCCCCAAATTTCGTTCTTCTATGTTGAAGCGTTCGTTTCCAGTAACAGTTTGAATGTTGGCGTTTCACTCTGTTTTCTACTATATTGATAGATGTATGTGGAACTCTAAATCAAACACGGTTTGTGCTAGCTTCTTGAAACTTGACACAATAATGTAGTTTCAAGTTCTGTCTCTAGGTTTTGTTTCCTCTTGATGTAGCCCTAAGCAGTGACTGGCGAGATACACTGTCCTTGAAAGGGGTTGCCAAGCTACCCAAAATTACGAATCTCCAGAAATCTCAGCAACTATTTTTTCACCCAAACTGGATGATACTTTCAGGTAATGATCAGTACACTAAGCCCACTTGGTTCCCCAAATTTCGTTCTTCTATGTTGAAGCGTTCGTTTCCAGTAACAGTTTGAATGTTGGCGTTTCACTCTGTTTTCTCCTATATTGATAGATGTATGTGGAACTCTAAATCAAACACGGTTTGTGCTAGCTTCTTCAAACTTGACACGATAATGTAGTTTCAAGTTCTATCTCTAGGTTTTGTTTCCTCTTGATGTAGCCCTAAGCAGTGACTGGCGAGATACACTGTCCTTGAAAGGGGTTGCCAAGCTTCCCAAAATTACGAATCTCCAGAAATCTCAGCAACTATTTTTTCACCCAAACTGGATGATACTTTCAGGTAATGATCAGTACACTAAGCCCACTTGGTTCCCCAAATTTCGTTCTTCTATGTTGAAGCGTTCGTTTCCAGTAACAGTTTGAATGTTGGCGTTTCACTCTGTTTTCTCCTATATTGATAGACGTATGTGGAACTCTAAATCAAACACGGTTTGTGCTAGCTTCTTGAAACTTGACACGATAATGTAGTTTCAAGTTCTGTCTCTAGGTTTTGTTTCCTCTTGATGTAGCCCTAAGCAGTGACTGGCGAGATACACTGTCCTTGAAAGGGGTTGCCAAGCTACCCAAAATTACGAATCTCCAGAAATCTCAGCAACTATTTTTTCACCCAAACTGGATGATACTTTCAGGTAATGATCAGTACACTAAGCCCACTTGGTTCCCCAAATTTCGTTCTTCTATGTTGAAGCGTTCGTTTCCAGTAACAGTTTGAATGTTGGCGTTTCACTCTGTTTTCTCCTATATTGATAGATGTATGTGGAACTCTAAATCAAACACGGTTTGTGCTAGCTTCTTCAAACTTGACACGATAATGTAGTTTCAAGTTCTATCTCTAGGTTTTGTTTCCTCTTGATGTAGCCCTAAGCAGTGACTGGCGAGATACACTGTCCTTGAAAGGGGTTGCCAAGCTTCCCAAAATTACGAATCTCCAGAAATCTCAGCAACTATTTTTTCACCCAAACTGGATGATACTTTCAGGTAATGATCAGTACACTAAGCCCACTTGGTTCCCCAAATTTCGTTCTTCTATGTTGAAGCGTTCGTTTCCAGTAACAGTTTGAATTTTGGCGTTTCACTCTGTTTCCTCCAATATTGATAGGTGTACGTGGAACTCTAAATCAAACACGGTTTGTGCTAGCTTCTTGAAACTTGACACTATAATGTAGTTTCAAGTTCTGTCTCTAGGTTTTGTTTCCTCTTGATGTAGCCCTAAGCAGTGACTGGCGAGATACACTGTCCTTGAAAGGGGTTGCCAAGCTACCCAAAATTACGAATCTCCAGAAATCTCAGCAACTATTTTTTCACCCAAACTGGATGATACTTTCAGGTAATGATCAGTACACTAAGCCCAGTTGGTTCCCCAAATTTCGTTCTTCTATGTTGAAGCGTTCGTTTCCAGTAACAGTTTGAATTTTGGCGTTTCACTCTGTTTTCTCCTATATTGATAGATGTATGTGGAACTCTAAATCAAACACGGTTTGTGCTAGCTTCTTGAAACTTGACACGATAATGTAGTTTCAAGTTCTGTCTCTAGGTTTTGTTTCCTCTTGATGTAGCCCTAAGCAGTGACTGGCGAGATACACTGTCCTTGAAAGGGGTTGCCAAGCTTCCCAAAATTACGAATCTCCAGAAATCTCAGAAACTATTTTTTCACCCAAACTGGATGATACTTTCAGGTAATGATCAGTACACTAAGCCCACTTGGTTCCCCAAATTTCGTTCTTCTATGTTGAACCGTTCGTTTCCAGTAACAGTTTGAATTTTGGCGTTTCACTCTGTTTTCTCCTATATTGAGAGATGTATGTGGAACTCTAAATCAAACACGGTTTGTGCTAGCTTTTTGAAACTTGACACGATAATGTAGTTTCAAGTTCTGTCTCGAGGTTTTGTTTCCTCTTGATGTAGCCCTAAGCAGTGACTGGCGAGATACACTGTCCTTGAAAGGGGTTGCCAAGCTACCCAAAATTACGAATCTCCAGAAATCTCAGCAACTATTTTTTCACCGAAACTGGATGATACTTTCAGGTAATGATCAGTACACTAAGCCCACTTGGTTCCCCAAATTTCGTTCTTCTATGTTGAACCGTTCGTTTCCAGTAACAGTTTGAATGTTGGCGTTTCACTCTGTTTTCTCCTATATTGATAGATGTATGTGGAACTCTAAATCAAACACGGTTTGTGCTAGCTTTTTGAAACTTGACACGATAATGTAGTTTCAAGTTCTATCTCTCGGTTTTGTTTCCTCTTGATGTAGCCCTAAGCAATGACTGGCGAGATACACTGTCCTTGAAAGGGGTTGCCAAGCTTCCCAAAATTACGAATCTCCAGAAATCTCAGCAACTATTTTTTCACCCAAACTGGATGATACTTTCAGGTAATGATCAGTACACTAAGCCCACTTGGTTCCCCAAATTTCGTTCTTCTATGTTGAAGCGTTCGTTTCCAGTAACAGTTTGAATGTTGGCGTTTCACTCTGTTTTCTCCTATATTGATAGACGTATGTGGAACTCTAAATCAAACACGGTTTGTGCTAGCTTCTTGAAACTTGACACGATAATGTAGTTTCAAGTTCTGTCTCTAGGTTTTGTTTCCTCTTGATGTAGCCCTAAGCAGTGACTGGCGAGATACACTGTCCTTGAAAGGGGTTGCCAAGCTACCCAAAATTACGAATCTCCAGAAATCTCAGCAACTATTTTTTCACCCAAACTGGATGATACTTTCAGGTAATGATCAGTACACTAAGCCCACTTGGTTCCCCAAATTTGGTTCTTCTATGTTGAAGCGTTCGTTTCCAGTAACAGTTTGAATTTTGGCGTTTCACTCTGTTTCCTCCAATATTGATAGGTGTACGTGGAACTCTAAATCAAACACGGTTTGTGCTAGCTTCTTGAAACTTGACACGATAATGTAGTTTCAAGTTCTGTCTCTAGGTTTTGTTTCCTCTTGATGTAGCCCTAAGCAGTGACTGGCGAGATGCACTGTCCTTGAAAGGGGTTGCCAAGCTACCCAAAATTACGAATCTCCAGAAATCTCAGCAACTATTTTTTCACCCAAACTGGATGATACTTTCAGGTAATGATCAGTACACTAAGCCCAGTTGGTTCCCCAAATTTCGTTCTTCTATGTTGAAGCGTTCGTTTCCAGTAACAGTTTGAATTTTGACGTTTCACTCTGTTTTCTCCTATATTGATAGATGTATGTGGAACTCTAAATCAAACACGGTTTGTGCTAGCTTCTTGAAACTTGACACGATAATGTAGTTTCAAGTTCTATCTCTAGGTTTTGTTTCCTCTTGATGTAGCCCTAAGCAGTGACTGGCGAGATACACTGTCCTTGAAAGGGGTTGCCAAGCTTCCCAAAATTACGAATCTCCAGAAATCTCAGAAACTATTTTTTCACCCAAACTGGATGATACTTCCAGGTAATGATCAGTACACTAAGCCCACTTGGTTCCCCAAATTTCGTTCTTCTATGTTGAACCGTTCGTTTCCAGTAACAGTTTGAATTTTGGCGTTTCACTCTGTTTTCTCCTATATTGAGAGATGTATGTGGAACTCTAAATCAAACACGGTTTGTGCTAGCTTTTTGAAACTTGACACGATAATGTAGTTTCAAGTTCTGTCTCGAGGTTTTGTTTCCTCTTGATGTAGCCCTAAGCAGTGACTGGCGAGATACACTGTCCTTGAAAGGGGTTGCCAAGGTACCCAAAATTACGAATCTCCAGAAATCTCAGCAACTATTTTTTCACCGAAACTGGATGATACTTTCAGATAATGATCAGTACACTAAGCCCACTTGGTTCCCCAAATTTCGTTCTTCTATGTTGAACCGTTCGTTTCCAGTAACAGTTTGAATGTTGGCGTTTCACTCTGTTTTCTCCTATATTGATAGATGTATGTGGAACTCTAAATCAAACACGGTTTGTGCTAGCTTTTTGAAACTTGACACGATAATGTACATTCAAGTTCTATCTCGATGTTTTGTTTCCTCTTGATGTAGCCCTAAGCAGTGACTGGCGAGATCACACTGTCGTTGAAACGGGTTGCCAAGCTTCCCAAAATTACAAATCTCCTGAAATCTCAGCAAATAATTTTTCACCCAAACTGGATGATACTTTCAGGTAATGATCAGTACACTAAGCCCACTTGGTTCCCCAAATTTCGTTCTTCTATGTTGAAGCGTTCGTTTCCAGTAACAGTTTGAATTTTGGCGTTTCACTCTGTTTTCTACTATATTGATAGATGTATGTGGAACTCTAAATCAAACACGGTTTGTGCTAGCTTCTTGAAACTTGACACGATAATGTAGTTTCAAGTTCTGTCTCTAGGTTTTGTTTCCTCTTGATGTAGCCCTAAGCAGTGACTGGCGAGATACACTGTCCTTGAAAGGGGTTGCCAAGCTTCCCAAAATTACGAATCTCCAGAAATCTCAGCAACTATTTTTTCACCCAAACTGGATGATACTTTCAGGTAATGATCAGTACACTAAGCCCACTTGGTTCCCCAAATTTCGTTCTTCTATGTTGAAGCGTTCGTTTCCAGTAACAGTTTGAATGTTGGCGTTTCACTCTGTTTTCTCCTATATTGATAGATGTATGTGGAACTCTAAATCAAACACGGTTTGTGCTAGCTTCTTCAAACTTGACACGATAATGTAGTTTCAAGTTCTATCTCTAGGTTTTGTTTCCTCTTGATGTAGCCCTAAGCAGTGACTGGCGAGATACACTGTCCTTGAAAGGGGTTGCCAAGCTTCCCAAAATTACGAATCTCCAGAAATCTCAGCAACTATTTTTTCACCCAAACTGGATGATACTTTCAGGTAATGATCAGTACACTAAGCCCACTTGGTTCCCCAAATTTCGTTCTTCTATGTTGAAGCGTTCGTTTCCAGTAACAGTTTGAATGTTGGCGTTTCACTCTGTTTTCTCCTATATTGATAGATGTATGTGGAACTCTAAATCAAACACGGTTTGTGCTAGCTTTTTGAAACTTGACACGATAATGTAGTTTCAAGTTCTATCTCGAGGTTTTGTTTCCTCTTGATGTAGCCCTAAGCAGTGACTGGCGAGATACACTGTCCTTGAAAGGGGTTGCCAAGCTTCCCAAAATTACGAATCTCCAGAAATCTCAGCAACTATTTTTTCACCCAAACTGGATGATACTTTCAGGTAATGATCAGTACACTAAGCCCACTTGGTTCCCCAAATTTCGTTCTTCTATGTTGAAGCGTTCGTTTCCAGTAACAGTTTGAATGTTGGCGTTTCACTCTGTTTTCTCCTATATTGATAGACGTATGTGGAACTCTAAATCAAACACGGTTTGTGCTAGCTTCTTGAAACTTGACACGATAATGTAGTTTCAAGTTCTGTCTCTAGGTTTTGTTTCCTCTTGATGTAGCCCTAAGCAGTGACTGGCGAGATACACTGTCCTTGAAAGGGGTTGCCAAGCTACCCAAAATTACGAATCTCCAGAAATCTCAGCAACTATTTTTTCACCCAAACTGGATGATACTTTCAGGTAATGATCAGTACACTAAGCCCACTTGGTTCCCCAAATTTCGTTCTTCTATGTTGAAGCGTTCGTTTCCAGTAACAGTTTGAATGTTGGCGTTTCACTCTGTTTTCTCCTATATTGATAGATGTATGTGGAACTCTAAATCAAACACGGTTTGTGCTAGCTTCTTCAAACTTGACACGATAATGTAGTTTCAAGTTCTATCTCTAGGTTTTGTTTCCTCTTGATGTAGCCCTAAGCAGTGACTGGCGAGATACACTGTCCTTGAAAGGGGTTGCCAAGCTTCCCAAAATTACGAATCTCCAGAAATCTCAGCAACTATTTTTTCACCCAAACTGGATGATACTTTCAGGTAATGATCAGTACACTAAGCCCACTTGGTTCCCCAAATTTTGTTCTTCTATGTTGAAGCGTTCGTTTCCAGTAACAGTTTGAATTTTGGCGTTTCACTCTGTTTCCTCCAATATTGATAGGTGTACGTGGAACTCTAAATCAAACACGGTTTGTGCTAGCTTCTTGAAACTTGACACTATAATGTAGTTTCAAGTTCTGTCTCTAGGTTTTGTTTCCTCTTGATGTAGCCCTAAGCAGTGACTGGCGAGATACACTGTCCTTGAAAGGGGTTGCCAAGCTACCCAAAATTACGAATCTCCAGAAATCTCAGCAACTATTTTTTCACCCAAACTGGATGATACTTTCAGGTAATGATCAGTACACTAAGCCCAGTTGGTTCCCCAAATTTCGTTCTTCTATGTTGAAGCGTTCGTTTCCAGTAACAGTTTGAATTTTGGCGTTTCACTCTGTTTTCTCCTATATTGATAGATGTATGTGGAACTCTAAATCAAACACGGTTTGTGCTAGCTTCTTGAAACTTGACACGATAATGTAGTTTCAAGTTCTGTCTCGAGGTTTTGTTTCCTCTTGATGTAGCCCTAAGCAGTGACTGGCGAGATACACTGTCCTTGAAAGGGGTTGCCAAGCTTCCCAAAATTACGAATCTCCAGAAATCTCAGAAACTATTTTTTCACCCAAACTGGATGATACTTTCAGGTAATGATCAGTACACTAAGCCCACTTGGTTCCCCAAATTTCGTTCTTCTATGTTGAACCGTTCGTTTCCAGTAACAGTTTGAATTTTGGCGTTTCACTCTGTTTTCTCCTATATTGAGAGATGTATGTGGAACTCTAAATCAAACACGGTTTGTGCTAGCTTTTTGAAACTTGACACGATAATGTAGTTTCAAGTTCTGTCTCGAGGTTTTGTTTCCTCTTGATGTAGCCCTAAGCAGTGACTGGCGAGATACACTGTCCTTGAAAGGGGTTGCCAAGCTACCCAAAATTACGAATCTCCAGAAATCTCAGCAACTATTTTTTCACCGAAACTGGATGATACTTTCAGGTAATGATCAGTACACTAAGCCCACTTGGTTCCCCAAATTTCGTTCTTCTATGTTGAACCGTTCGTTTCCAGTAACAGTTTGAATGTTGGCGTTTCACTCTGTTTTCTCCTATATTGATAGATGTATGTGGAACTCTAAATCAAACACGGTTTGTGCTAGCTTTTTGAAACTTGACACGATAATGTAGTTTCAAGTTCTATCTCTCGGTTTTGTTTCCTCTTGATGTAGCCCTAAGCAGTGACTGGCGAGATACACTGTCCTTGAAAGGGGTTGCCAAGCTTCCCAAAATTACGAATCTCCAGAAATCTCAGCAACTATTTTTTCACCCAAACTGGATGATACTTTCAGGTAATGATCAGTACACTAAGCCCACTTGGTTCCCCAAATTTCGTTCTTCTATGTTGAAGCGTTCGTTTCCAGTAACAGTTTGAATGTTGGCGTTTCACTCTGTTTTCTCCTATATTGATAGATGTATGTGGAACTCTAAATCAAACACGGTTTGTGCTAGCTTTTTGAAACTTGACACGATAATGTAGTTTCAAGTTCTATCTCGAGGTTTTGTTTCCTCTTGATGTAGCCCTAAGCAGTGACTGGCGAGATACACTGTCCTTGAAAGGGGTTGCCAAGCTTCCCAAAATTACGAATCTCCAGAAATATCAGCAACTATTTTTTCACCCAAACTGGATGATACTTTCAGGTAATGATCAGTACACTAAGCCCACTTGGTTCCCCAAATTTCGTTCTTCTATGTTGAAGCGTTCGTTTCCAGTAACAGTTTGAATGTTGGCGTTTCACTCTGTTTTCTCCTATATTGATAGACGTATGTGGAACTCTAAATCAAACACGGTTTGTGCTAGCTTCTTGAAACTTGACACGATAATGTAGTTTCAAGTTCTGTCTCTAGGTTTTGTTTCCTCTTGATGTAGCCCTAAGCAGTGACTGGCGAGATACACTGTCCTTGAAAGGGGTTGCCAAGCTACCCAAAATTACGAATCTCCAGAAATCTCAGCAACTATTTTTTCACCCAAACTGGATGATACTTTCAGGTAATGATCAGTACACTAAGCCCACTTGGTTCCCCAAATTTCGTTCTTCTATGTTGAAGCGTTCGTTTCCAGTAACAGTTTGAATTTTGGCGTTTCACTCTGTTTCCTCCAATATTGATAGGTGTACGTGGAACTCTAAATCAAACACGGTTTGTGCTAGCTTCTTCAAACTTGACACGATAATGTAGTTTCAAGTTCTGTCTCTAGGTTTTGTTTCCTCTTGATGTAGCCCTAAGCAGTGACTGGCGAGATACACTGTCCTTGAAAGGGGTTGCCAAGCTACCCAAAATTACGAATCTCCAGAAATCTCAGCAACTATTTTTTCACCCAAACTGGATGATACTTTCAGGTAATGATCAGTACACTAAGCCCACTTGGTTCCCCAAATTTCGTTCTTCTATGTTGAAGCGTTCGTTTCCAGTAACAGTTTGAATTTTGGCGTTTCACTCTGTTTTCTCCTATATTGATAGATGTATGTGGAACTCTAAATCAAACACGGTTTGTGCTAGCTTCTTGAAACTTGACACGATAATGTAGTTTCAAGTTCTATCTCTAGGTTTTGTTTCCTCTTGATGTAGCCCTAAGCAGTGACTGGCGAGATACACTGTCCTTGAAAGGGGTTGCCAAGCTTCCCAAAATTACGAATCTCCAGAAATCTCAGCAACTATTTTTTCACCCAAACTGGATGATACTTTCAGGTAATGATCAGTACACTAAGCCCACTTGGTTCCCCAAATTTCGTTCTTCTATGTTGAAGCGTTCGTTTCCAGTAACAGTTTGAATGTTGGCGTTTCACTCTGTTTTCTCCTATATTGATAGATGTATGTGGAACTCTAAATCAAACACGGTTTGTGCTAGCTTTTTGAAACTTGACACGATAATGTAGTTTCAAGTTCTATCTCGAGGTTTTGTTTCCTCTTGATGTAGCCCTAAGCAGTGACTGGCGAGATACACTGTCCTTGAAAGGGGTTGCCAAGCTTCCCAAAATTACGAATCTCCAGAAATCTCAGCAACTATTTTTTCACCCAAACTGGATGATACTTTCAGGTAATGATCAGTACACTAAGCCCACTTGGTTCCCCAAATTTCGTTCTTCTATGTTGAAGCGTTCGTTTCCAGTAACAGTTTGAATGTTGGCGTTTCACTCTGTTTTCTCCTATATTGATAGACGTATTGGAACTCTAAATCAAACACGGTTTGTGCTAGCTTCTTGAAACTTGACACGATAATGTAGTTTCAAGTTCTGTCTCTAGGTTTTGTTTCCTCTTGATGTAGCCCTAAGCAGTGACTGGCGAGATACACTGTCCTTGAAAGGGGTTGCCAAGCTACCCAAAATTACGAATCTCCAGAAATCTCAGCAACTATTTTTTCACCCAAACTGGATGATACTTTCAGGTAATGATCAGTACACTAAGCCCACTTGGTTCCCCAAATTTGGTTCTTCTATGTTGAAGCGTTCGTTTCCAGTAACAGTTTGAATTTTGGCGTTTCACTCTGTTTCCTCCAATATTGATAGGTGTACGTGGAACTCTAAATCAAACACGGTTTGTGCTAGCTTCTTGAAACTTGACACGATAATGTAGTTTCAAGTTCTGTCTCTAGGTTTTGTTTCCTCTTGATGTAGCCCTAAGCAGTGACTGGCGAGATACACTGTCCTTGAAAGGGGTTGCCAAGCTACCCAAAATTACGAATCTCCAGAAATCTCATCAACTATTTTTTCACCCAAACTGGATGATACTTTCAGGTAATGATCAGTACACTAAGCCCAGTTGGTTCCCCAAATTTCGTTCTTCTATGTTGAAGCGTTCGTTTCCAGTAACAGTTTGAATTTTGGCGTTTCACTCTGTTTTCTCCTATATTGATAGATGTATGTGGAACTCTAAATCAAACACGGTTTGTGCTAGCTTCTTGAAACTTGACACGATAATGTAGTTTCAAGTTCTATCTCTAGGTTTTGTTTCCTCTTGATGTAGCCCTAAGCAGTGACTGGCGAGATACACTGTCCTTGAAAGGGGTTGCCAAGCTTCCCAAAATTACGAATCTCCAGAAATCTCAGAAACTATTTTTTCACCCAAACTGGATGATACTTTCAGGTAATGATCAGTACACTAAGCCCACTTGGTTCCCCAAATTTCGTTCTTCTATGTTGAACCGTTCGTTTCCAGTAACAGTTTGAATTTTGGCGTTTCACTCTGTTTTCTCCTATATTGAGAGATGTATGTGGAACTCTAAATCAAACACGGTTTGTGCTAGCTTTTTGAAACTTGACACGATAATGTAGTTTCAAGTTCTGTCTCGAGGTTTTGTTTCCTCTTGATGTAGCCCTAAGCAGTGACTGGCGAGATACACTGTCCTTGAAAGGGGTTGCCAAGCTACCCAAAATTACGAATCTCCAGAAATCTCAGCAACTATTTTTTCACCGAAACTGGATGATACTTTCAGATAATGATCAGTACACTAAGCCCACTTGGTTCCCCAAATTTCGTTCTTCTATGTTGAACCGTTCGTTTCCAGTAACAGTTTGAATGTTGGCGTTTCACTCTGTTTTCTCCTATATTGATAGATGTATGTGGAACTCTAAATCAAACACGGTTTGTGCTAGCTTTTTGAAACTTGACACGATAATGTAGTTTCAAGTTCTATCTCTCGGTTTTGTTTCCTCTTGAAGTAGCCCTAAGCAGTGACTGGCGAGATACACTGTCCTTGAAAGGGGTTGCCAAGCTTCCCAAAATTACGAATCTCCAGAAATCTCAGCAACTATTTTTTCACCCAAACTGGATGATACTTTCAGGTAATGATCAGTACACTAAGCCCACTTGGTTCCCCAAATTTCGTTCTTCTATGTTGAAGCGTTCGTTTCCAGTAACAGTTTGAATGTTGGCGTTTCACTCTGTTTTCTCCTATATTGATAGATGTATGTGGAACTCTAAATCAAACACGGTTTGTGCTAGCTTTTTGAAACTTGACACGATAATGTAGTTTCAAGTTCTATCTCGAGGTTTTGTTTCCTCTTGATGTAGCCCTAAGCAGTGACTGGCGAGATACACTGTCCTTGAAAGGGGTTGCCAAGCTTCCCAAAATTACGAATCTCCAGAAATCTCAGCAACTATTTTTTCACCCAAACTGGATGATACTTTCAGGTAATGATCAGTACACTAAGCCCACTTGGTTCCCCAAATTTCGTTCTTCTATGTTGAAGCGTTCGTTTCCAGTAACAGTTTGAATTTTGGCGTTTCACTCTGTTTCCTCCAATATTGATAGGTGTACGTGGAACTCTAAATCAAACACGGTTTGTGCTAGCTTTTTGAAACTTGACACGATAATGTACATTCAAGTTCTATCTCGATGTTTTGTTTCCTCTTGATGTAGCCCTAAGCAGTGACTGGCGAGATCACACTGTCGTTGAAACGGGTTGCCAAGCTTCCCAAAATTACAAATCTCCTGAAATCTCAGCAAATAATTTTTCACCCAAACTGGATGATACTTTCAGGTAATGATCAGTACACTAAGCCCACTTGGTTCCCCAAATTTCGTTCTTCTATGTTGAAGCGTTCGTTTCCAGTAACAGTTTGAATGTTGGCGTTTCACTCTGTTTTCTACTATATTGATAGATGTATGTGGAACTCTAAATCAAACACGGTTTGTGCTAGCTTCTTGAAACTTGACACGATAATGTAGTTTCAAGTTCTGTCTCTAGGTTTTGTTTCCTCTTGATGTAGCCCTAAGCAGTGACTGGCGAGATACACTGTCCTTGAAAGGGGTTGCCAAGCTACCCAAAATTACGAATCTCCAGAAATCTCAGCAACTATTTTTTCACCCAAACTGGATGATACTTTCAGGTAATGATCAGTACACTAAGCCCACTTGGTTCCCCAAATTTCGTTCTTCTATGTTGAAGCGTTCGTTTCCAGTAACAGTTTGAATGTTGGCGTTTCACTCTGTTTTCTCCTATATTGATAGATGTATGTGGAACTCTAAATCAAACACGGTTTGTGCTAGCTTCTTCAAACTTGACACGATAATGTAGTTTCAAGTTCTATCTCTCGGTTTTGTTTCCTCTTGATGTAGCCCTAAGCAGTGACTGGCGAGATACACTGTCCTTGAAAGGGGTTGCCAAGCTTCCCAAAATTACGAATCTCCAGAAATCTCAGCAACTATTTTTTCACCCAAACTGGATGATACTTTCAGGTAATGATCAGTACACTAAGCCCACTTGGTTCCCCAAATTTCGTTCTTCTATGTTGAAGCGTTCGTTTCCAGTAACAGTTTGAATGTTGGCGTTTCACTCTGTTTTCTCCTATATTGATAGACGTATGTGGAACTCTAAATCAAACACGGTTTGTGCTAGCTTCTTGAAACTTGACACGATAATGTAGTTTCAAGTTCTGTCTCTAGGTTTTGTTTCCTCTTGATGTAGCCCTAAGCAGTGACTGGCGAGATACACTGTCCTTGAAAGGGGTTGCCAAGCTACCCAAAATTACGAATCTCCAGAAATCTCAGCAACTATTTTTTCACCCAAACTGGATGATACTTTCAGGTAATGATCAGTACACTAAGCCCACTTGGTTCCCCAAATTTCGTTCTTCTATGTTGAAGCGTTCGTTTCCAGTAACAGTTTGAATGTTGGCGTTTCACTCTGTTTTCTCCTATATTGATAGATGTATGTGGAACTCTAAATCAAACACGGTTTGTGCTAGCTTCTTCAAACTTGACACGATAATGTAGTTTCAAGTTCTATCTCTAGGTTTTGTTTCCTCTTGATGTAGCCCTAAGCAGTGACTGGCGAGATACACTGTCCTTGAAAGGGGTTGCCAAGCTTCCCAAAATTACGAATCTCCAGAAATCTCAGCAACTATTTTTTCACCCAAACTGGATGATACTTTCAGGTAATGATCAGTACACTAAGCCCACTTGGTTCCCCAAATTTCGTTCTTCTATGTTGAAGCGTTCGTTTCCAGTAACAGTTTGAATTTTGGCGTTTCACTCTGTTTCCTCCAATATTGATAGGTATACGTGGAACTCTAAATCAAACACGGTTTGTGCTAGCTTCTTGAAACTTGACACTATAATGTAGTTTCAAGTTCTGTCTCTAGGTTTTGTTTCCTCTTGATGTAGCCCTAAGCAGTGACTGGCGAGATACACTGTCCTTGAAAGGGGTTGCCAAGCTACCCAAAATTACGAATCTCCAGAAATCTCAGCAACTATTTTTTCACCCAAACTGGATGATACTTTCAGGTAATGATCAGTACACTAAGCCCAGTTGGTTCCCCAAATTTCGTTCTTCTATGTTGAAGCGTTCGTTTCCAGTAACAGTTTGAATTTTGGCGTTTCACTCTGTTTTCTCCTATATTGATAGATGTATGTGGAACTCTAAATCAAACACGGTTTGTGCTAGCTTCTTGAAACTTGACACGATAATGTAGTTTCAAGTTCTGTCTCGAGGTTTTGTTTCCTCTTGATGTAGCCCTAAGCAGTGACTGGCGAGATACACTGTCCTTGAAAGGGCTTGCCAAGCTTCCCAAAATTACGAATCTCCAGAAATCTCAGCAACTATTTTTTCACCGAAACTGGATGATACTTTCAGGTAATGATCAGTACACTAAGCCCACTTGGTTCCCCAAATTTGGTTCTTCTATGTTGAACCGTTCGTTTCCAGTAACAGTTTGAATGTTGGCGTTTCACTCTGTTTTCTCCTATATTGATAGATGTATGTGGAACTCTAAATCAAACACGGTTTGTGCTAGCTTTTTGAAACTTGACACGATAATGTAGTTTCAAGTTCTATCTCTCGGTTTTGTTTCCTCTTGATGTAGCCCTAAGCAGTGACTGGCGAGATACACTGTCCTTGAAAGGGGTTGCCAAGCTTCCCAAAATTACGAATCTCCAGAAATCTCAGCAACTATTTTTTCACCCAAACTGGATGATACTTTCAGGTAATGATCAGTACACTAAGCCCACTTGGTTCCCCAAATTTCGTTCTTCTATGTTGAAGCGTTCGTTTCCAGTAACAGTTTGAATGTTGGCGTTTCACTCTGTTTTCTCCTATATTGATAGACGTATGTGGAACTCTAAATCAAACACGGTTTGTGCTAGCTTCTTGAAACTTGACACGATAATGTAGTTTCAAGTTCTGTCTCTAGGTTTTGTTTCCTCTTGATGTAGCCCTAAGCAGTGACTGGCGAGATACACTGTCCTTGAAAGGGGTTGCCAAGCTACCCAAAATTACGAATCTCCAGAAATCTCAGCAACTATTTTTTCACCCAAACTGGATGATACTTTCAGGTAATGATCAGTACACTAAGCCCAGTTGGTTCCCCAAATTTCGTTCTTCTATGTTGAAGCGTTCGTTTCCAGTAACAGTTTGAATTTTGACGTTTCACTCTGTTTTCTCCTATATTGATAGATGTATGTGGAACTCTAAATCAAACACGGTTTGTGCTAGCTTCTTGAAACTTGACACGATAATGTAGTTTCAAGTTCTATCTCTAGGTTTTGTTTCCTCTTGATGTAGCCCTAAGCAGTGACTGGCGAGATACACTGTCCTTGAAAGGGGTTGCCAAGCTTCCCAAAATTACGAATCTCCAGAAATCTCAGAAACTATTTTTTCACCCAAACTGGATGATACTTTCAGGTAATGATCAGTACACTAAGCCCACTTGGTTCCCCAAATTTCGTTCTTCTATGTTGAACCGTTCGTTTCCAGTAACAGTTTGAATTTTGGCGTTTCACTCTGTTTTCTCCTATATTGAGAGATGTATGTGGAACTCTAAATCAAACACGGTTTGTGCTAGCTTTTTGAAACTTGACACGATAATGTAGTTTCAAGTTCTGTCTCGAGGTTTTGTTTCCTCTTGATGTAGCCCTAAGCAGTGACTGGCGAGATACACTGTCCTTGAAAGGGGTTGCCAAGCTACCCAAAATTACGAATCTCCAGAAATCTCAGCAACTATTTTTTCACCGAAACTGGATGATACTTTCAGATAATGATCAGTACACTAAGCCCACTTGGTTCCCCAAATTTCGTTCTTCTATGTTGAACCGTTCGTTTCCAGTAACAGTTTGAATGTTGGCGTTTCACTCTGTTTTCTCCTATATTGATAGATGTATGTGGAACTCTAAATCAAACACGGTTTGTGCTAGCTTTTTGAAACTTGACACGATAATGTACATTCAAGTTCTATCTCGATGTTTTGTTTCCTCTTGATGTAGCCCTAAGCAGTGACTGGCGAGATCACACTGTCGTTGAAACGGGTTGCCAAGCTTCCCAAAATTACAAATCTCCTGAAATCTCAGCAAATAATTTTTCACCCAAACTGGATGATACTTTCAGGTAATGATCAGTACACTAAGCCCACTTGGTTCCCCAAATTTCGTTCTTCTATGTTGAAGCGTTCGTTTCCAGTAACAGTTTGAATTTTGGCGTTTCACTCTGTTTTCTACTATATTGATAGATGTATGTGGAACTCTAAATCAAACACGGTTTGTGCTAGCTTCTTGAAACTTGACACGATAATGTAGTTTCAAGTTCTGTCTCTAGGTTTTGTTTCCTCTTGATGTAGCCCTAAGCAGTGACTGGCGAGATACACTGTCCTTGAAAGGGGTTGCCAAGCTTCCCAAAATTACGAATCTCCAGAAATCTCAGAAACTATTTTTTCACCCAAACTGGATGATACTTTCAGGTAATGATCAGTACACTAAGCCCACTTGGTTCCCCAAATTTCGTTCTTCTATGTTGAAGCATTCGTTTCCAGTAACAGTTTGAATGTTGGCGTTTCACTCTGTTTTCTCCTATATTGATAGATGTATGTGGAACTCTAAATCAAACACGGTTTGTGCTAGCTTCTTCAAACTTGACACGATAATGTAGTTTCAAGTTCTATCTCTAGGTTTTGTTTCCTCTTGATGTAGCCCTAAGCAGTGACTGGCGAGATACACTGTCCTTGAAAGGGGTTGCCAAGCTTCCCAAAATTACGAATCTCCAGAAATCTCAGAAACTATTTTTTCACCCAAACTGGATGATACTTTCAGGTAATGATCAGTACACTAAGCCCACTTGGTTCCCCAAATTTCGTTCTTCTATGTTGAACCGTTCGTTTCCAGTAACAGTTTGAATTTTGGCGTTTCACTCTGTTTTCTCCTATATTGAGAGATGTATGTGGAACTCTAAATCAAACACGGTTTGTGCTAGCTTTTTGAAACTTGACACGATAATGTAGTTTCAAGTTCTATCTCGAGGTTTTGTTTCCTCTTGATGTAGCCCTAAGCAGTGACTGGCGAGATACACTGTCCTTGAAAGGGGTTGCCAAGCTTCCCAAAATTACGAATCTCCAGAAATCTCAGCAACTATTTTTTCACCCAAACTGGATGATACTTTCAGGTAATGATCAGTACACTAAGCCCACTTGGTTCCCCAAATTTCGTTCTTCTATGTTGAAGCGTTCGTTTCCAGTAACAGTTTGAATGTTGGCGTTTCACTCTGTTTTCTCCTATATTGATAGACGTATGTGGAACTCTAAATCAAACACGGTTTGTGCTAGCTTCTTGAAACTTGACACGATAATGTAGTTTCAAGTTCTGTCTCTAGGTTTTGTTTCCTCTTGATGTAGCCCTAAGCAGTGACTGGCGAGATACACTGTCCTTGAAAGGGGTTGCCAAGCTACCCAAAATTACGAATCTCCAGAAATCTCAGCAACTATTTTTTCACCCAAACTGGATGATACTTTCAGGTAATGATCAGTACACTAAGCCCACTTGGTTCCCCAAATTTCGTTCTTCTATGTTGAAGCGTTCGTTTCCAGTAACAGTTTGAATGTTGGCGTTTCACTCTGTTTTCTCCTATATTGATAGATGTATGTGGAACTCTAAATCAAACACGGTTTGTGCTAGCTTCTTCAAACTTGACACGATAATGTAGTTTCAAGTTCTATCTCTAGGTTTTGTTTCCTCTTGATGTAGCCCTAAGCAGTGACTGGCGAGATACACTGTCCTTGAAAGGGGTTGCCAAGCTTCCCAAAATTACGAATCTCCAGAAATCTCAGAAACTATTTTTTCACCCAAACTGGATGATACTTTCAGGTAATGATCAGTACACTAAGCCCACTTGGTTCCCCAAATTTCGTTCTTCTATGTTGAAGCGTTCGTTTCCAGTAACAGTTTGAATTTTGGCGTTTCACTCTGTTTTCTCCTATATTGAGAGATGTATGTGGAACTCTAAATCAAACACGGTTTGTGCTAGCTTTTTGAAACTTGACACGATAATGTAGTTTCAAGTTCTGTCTCGAGGTTTTGTTTCCTCTTGATGTAGCCCTAAGCAGTGACTGGCGAGATACACTGTCCTTGAAAGGGGTTGCCAAGCTACCCAAAATTACGAATCTCCAGAAATCTCAGCAACTATTTTTTCACCGAAACTGGATGATACTTTCAGATAATGATCAGTACACTAAGCCCACTTGGTTCCCCAAATTTCGTTCTTCTATGTTGAACCGTTCGTTTCCAGTAACAGTTTGAATGTTGGCGTTTCACTCTGTTTTCTCCTATATTGATAGATGTATGTGGAACTCTAAATCAAACACGGTTTGTGCTAGCTTTTTGAAACTTGACACGATAATGTACATTCAAGTTCTATCTCGATGTTTTGTTTCCTCTTGATGTAGCCCTAAGCAGTGACTGGCGAGATCACACTGTCGTTGAAACGGGTTGCCAAGCTTCCCAAAATTACAAATCTCCTGAAATCTCAGCAAATAATTTTTCACCCAAACTGGATGATACTTTCAGGTAATGATCAGTACACTAAGCCCACTTGGTTCCCCAAATTTCGTTCTTCTATGTTGAAGCGTTCGTTTCCAGTAACAGTTTGAATTTTGGCGTTTCACTCTGTTTTCTACTATATTGATAGATGTATGTGGAACTCTAAATCAAACACGGTTTGTGCTAGCTTCTTGAAACTTGACACGATAATGTAGTTTCAAGTTCTGTCTCTAGGTTTTGTTTCCTCTTGATGTAGCCCTAAGCAGTGACTGGCGAGATACACTGTCCTTGAAAGGGGTTGCCAAGCTTCCCAAAATTACGAATCTCCAGAAATCTCAGAAACTATTTTTTCACCCAAACTGGATGATACTTTCAGGTAATGATCAGTACACTAAGCCCACTTGGTTCCCCAAATTTCGTTCTTCTATGTTGAAGCATTCGTTTCCAGTAACAGTTTGAATGTTGGCGTTTCACTCTGTTTTCTCCTATATTGATAGATGTATGTGGAACTCTAAATCAAACACGGTTTGTGCTAGCTTCTTCAAACTTGACACGATAATGTAGTTTCAAGTTCTATCTCTAGGTTTTGTTTCCTCTTGATGTAGCCCTAAGCAGTGACTGGCGAGATACACTGTCCTTGAAAGGGGTTGCCAAGCTTCCCAAAATTACGAATCTCCAGAAATCTCAGCAACTATTTTTTCACCCAAACTGGATGATACTTTCAGGTAATGATCAGTACACTAAGCCCACTTGGTTCCCCAAATTTCGTTCTTCTATGTTGAAGCGTTCGTTTCCAGTAACAGTTTGAATGTTGGCGTTTCACTCTGTTTTCTCCTATATTGATAGATGTATGTGGAACTCTAAATCAAACACGGTTTGTGCTAGCTTTTTGAAACTTGACACGATAATGTAGTTTCAAGTTCTATCTCGAGGTTTTGTTTCCTCTTGATGTAGCCCTAAGCAGTGACTGGCGAGATACACTGTCCTTGAAAGGGGTTGCCAAGCTTCCCAAAATTACGAATCTCCAGAAATCTCAGCAACTATTTTTTCACCCAAACTGGATGATACTTTCAGGTAATGATCAGTACACTAAGCCCACTTGGTTCCCCAAATTTCGTTCTTCTATGTTGAAGCGTTCGTTTCCAGTAACAGTTTGAATGTTGGCGTTTCACTCTGTTTTCTCCTATATTGATAGACGTATGTGGAACTCTAAATCAAACACGGTTTGTGCTAGCTTCTTGAAACTTGACACGATAATGTAGTTTCAAGTTCTGTCTCTAGGTTTTGTTTCCTCTTGATGTAGCCCTAAGCAGTGACTGGCGAGATACACTGTCCTTGAAAGGGGTTGCCAAGCTACCCAAAATTACGAATCTCCAGAAATCTCAGCAACTATTTTTTCACCCAAACTGGATGATACTTTCAGGTAATGATCAGTACACTAAGCCCACTTGGTTCCCCAAATTTCGTTCTTCTATGTTGAAGCGTTCGTTTCCAGTAACAGTTTGAATGTTGGCGTTTCACTCTGTTTTCTCCTATATTGATAGATGTATGTGGAACTCTAAATCAAACACGGTTTGTGCTAGCTTCTTCAAACTTGACACGATAATGTAGTTTCAAGTTCTATCTCTAGGTTTTGTTTCCTCTTGATGTAGCCCTAAGCAGTGACTGGCGAGATACACTGTCCTTGAAAGGGGTTGCCAAGCTTCCCAAAATTACGAATCTCCAGAAATCTCAGAAACTATTTTTTCACCCAAACTGGATGATACTTTCAGGTAATGATCAGTACACTAAGCCCACTTGGTTCCCCAAATTTCGTTCTTCTATGTTGAAGCGTTCGTTTCCAGTAACAGTTTGAATTTTGGCGTTTCACTCTGTTTCCTCCAATATTGATAGGTGTACGTGGAACTCTAAATCAAACACGGTTTGTGCTAGCTTCTTGAAACTTGACACTATAATGTAGTTTCAAGTTCTGTCTCTAGGTTTTGTTTCCTCTTGATGTAGCCCTAAGCAGTGACTGGCGAGATACACTGTCCTTGAAAGGGTTTGCCAAGCTACCCAAAATTACGAATCTCCAGAAATCTCAGCAACTATTTTTTCACCCAAACTGGATGATACTTTCAGGTAATGATCAGTACACTAAGCCCAGTTGGTTCCCCAAATTTCGTTCTTCTATGTTGAAGCGTTCGTTTCCAGTAACAGTTTGAATTTTGGCGTTTCACTCTGTTTTCTCCTATATTGATAGATGTATGTGGAACTCTAAATCAAACACGGTTTGTGCTAGCTTCTTGAAACTTGACACGATAATGTAGTTTCAAGTTCTGTCTCGAGGTTTTGTTTCCTCTTGATGTAGCCCTAAGCAGTGACTGGCGAGATACACTGTCCTTGAAAGGGGTTGCCAAGCTTCCCAAAATTACGAATCTCCAGAAATCTCAGAAACTATTTTTTCACCCAAACTGGATGATACTTTCAGGTAATGATCAGTACACTAAGCCCACTTGGTTCCCCAAATTTCGTTCTTCTATGTTGAACCGTTCGTTTCCAGTAACAGTTTGAATTTTGGCGTTTCACTCTGTTTTCTCCTATATTGAGAGATGTATGTGGAACTCTAAATCAAACACGGTTTGTGCTAGCTTTTTGAAACTTGACACGATAATGTAGTTTCAAGTTCTGTCTCGAGGTTTTGTTTCCTCTTGATGTAGCCCTAAGCAGTGACTGGCGAGATACACTGTCCTTGAAAGGGGTTGCCAAGCTACCCAAAATTACGAATCTCCAGAAATCTCAGCAACTATTTTTTCACCGAAACTGGATGATACTTTCAGGTAATGATCAGTACACTAAGCCCACTTGGTTCCCCAAATTTCGTTCTTCTATGTTGAACCGTTCGTTTCCAGTAACAGTTTGAATGTTGGCGTTTCACTCTGTTTTCTCCTATATTGATAGATGTATGTGGAACTCTAAATCAAACACGGTTTGTGCTAGCTTTTTGAAACTTGACACGATAATGTAGTTTCAAGTTCTATCTCTCGGTTTTGTTTCCTCTTGATGTAGCCCTAAGCAGTGACTGGCGAGATACACTGTCCTTGAAAGGGGTTGCCAAGCTTCCCAAAATTACGAATCTCCAGAAATCTCAGCAACTATTTTTTCACCCAAACTGGATGATACTTTCAGGTAATGATCAGTACACTAAGCCCACTTGGTTCCCCAAATTTCGTTCTTCTATGTTGAAGCGTTCGTTTCCAGTAACAGTTTGAATGTTGGCGTTTCACTCTGTTTTCTCCTATATTGATAGACGTATGTGGAACTCTAAATCAAACACGGTTTGTGCTAGCTTCTTGAAACTTGACACGATAATGTAGTTTCAAGTTCTGTCTCTAGGTTTTGTTTCCTCTTGATGTAGCCCTAAGCAGTGACTGGCGAGATACACTGTCCTTGAAAGGGGTTGCCAAGCTACCCAAAATTACGAATCTCCAGAAATCTCAGAAACTATTTTTTCACCCAAACTGGATGATACTTTCAGGTAATGATCAGTACACTAAGCCCACTTGGTTCCCCAAATTTGGTTCTTCTATGTTGAAGCGTTCGTTTCCAGTAACAGTTTGAATTTTGGCGTTTCACTCTGTTTCCTCCAATATTGATAGGTGTACGTGGAACTCTAAATCAAACACGGTTTGTGCTAGCTTCTTCAAACTTGACACGATAATGTAGTTTCAAGTTCTGTCTCGAGGTTTTGTTTCCTCTTGATGTAGCCCTAAGCAGTGACTGGCGAGATACACTGTCCTTGAAAGGGGTTGCCAAGCTTCCCAAAATTACGAATCTCCAGAAATCTCAGAAACTATTTTTTCACCCAAACTGGATGATACTTTCAGGTAATGATCAGTACACTAAGCCCACTTGGTTCCCCAAATTTCGTTCTTCTATGTTGAACCGTTCGTTTCCAGTAACAGTTTGAATTTTGGCGTTTCACTCTGTTTTCTCCTATATTGAGAGATGTATGTGGAACTCTAAATCAAACACGGTTTGTGCTAGCTTTTTGAAACTTGACACGATAATGTAGTTTCAAGTTCTGTCTCGAGGTTTTGTTTCCTCTTGATGTAGCCCTAAGCAGTGACTGGCGAGATACACTGTCCTTGAAAGGGGTTGCCAAGCTACCCAAAATTACGAATCTCCAGAAATCTCAGCAACTATTTTTTCACCCAAACTGGATGATACTTTCAGGTAATGATCAGTACACTAAGCCCACTTGGTTCCCCAAATTTCGTTCTTCTATGTTGAAGCGTTCGTTTCCAGTAACAGTTTGAATGTTGGCGTTTCACTCTGTTTTCTCCTATATTGATAGACGTATGTGGAACTCTAAATCAAACACGGTTTGTGCTAGCTTCTTGAAACTTGACACGATAATGTAGTTTCAAGTTCTGTCTCTAGGTTTTGTTTCCTCTTGATGTAGCCCTAAGCAGTGACTGGCGAGATACACTGTCCTTGAAAGGGGTTGCCAAGCTACCCAAAATTACGAATCTCCAGAAATCTCAGCAACTATTTTTTCACCCAAACTGGATGATACTTTCAGGTAATGATCAGTACACTAAGCCCACTTGGTTCCCCAAATTTGGTTCTTCTATGTTGAAGCGTTCGTTTCCAGTAACAGTTTGAATTTTGGCGTTTCACTCTGTTTCCTCCAATATTGATAGGTGTACGTGGAACTCTATATCAAACACGGTTTGTGCTAGCTTCTTCAAACTTGACACGATAATGTAGTTTCAAGTTCTATCTCTAGGTTTTGTTTCCTCTTGATGTAGCCCTAAGCAGTGACTGGCGAGATACACTGTCCTTGAAAAGGGTTGCCAAGCTACCCAAAATTACGAATCTCCAGAAATCTCAGCAACTATTTTTTCACCCAAACTGGATGATACTTTCAGGTAATGATCAGTACACTAAGCCCACTTGGTTCCCCAAATTTCGTTCTTCTATGTTGAAGCGTTCGTTTCCAGTAACAGTTTGAATGTTGTTGTTTCACTCTGTTTTCTCCTATATTGATAGATGTATGTGGAACTCTAAATCAAACACGGTTTGTGCTAGCTTCTTCAAACTTGACACGATAATGTAGTTTCAAGTTCTATCTCTAGGTTTTGTTTCCTCTTGATGTAGCCCTAAGCAGTGACTGGCGAGATACACTGTCCTTGAAAGGGGTTGCCAAGCTTCCCAAAATTACGAATCTCCAGAAATCTCAGCAACTATTTTTTCACCCAAACTGGATGATACTTTCAGGTAATGATCAGTACACTAAGCCCACTTGGTTCCCCAAATTTCGTTCTTCTATGTTGAAGCGTTCGTTTCCAGTAACAGTTTGAATGTTGGCGTTTCACTCTGTTTTCTCCTATATTGATAGATGTATGTGGAACTCTAAATCAAACACGGTTTGTGCTAGCTTTTTGAAACTTGACACGATAATGTAGTTTCAAGTTCTATCTCGAGGTTTTGTTTCCTCTTGATGTAGCCCTAAGCAGTGACTGGCGAGATACACTGTCCTTGAAAGGGGTTGCCAAGCTTCCCAAAATTACGAATCTCCAGAAATCTCAGCAACTATTTTTTCACCCAAACTGGATGATACTTTCAGGTAATGATCAGTACACTAAGCCCACTTGGTTCCCCAAATTTCGTTCTTCTATGTTGAAGCGTTCGTTTCCAGTAACAGTTTGAATGTTGGCGTTTCACTCTGTTTTCTCCTATATTGATAGACGTATGTGGAACTCTAAATCAAACACGGTTTGTGCTAGCTTCTTGAAACTTGACACGATAATGTAGTTTCAAGTTCTGTCTCTAGGTTTTGTTTCCTCTTGATGTAGCCCTAAGCAGTGACTGGCGAGATACACTGTCCTTGAAAGGGGTTGCCAAGCTACCCAAAATTACGAATCTCCAGAAATCTCAGCAACTATTTTTTCACCCAAACTGGATGATACTTTCAGGTAATGATCAGTACACTAAGCCCACTTGGTTCCCCAAATTTGGTTCTTCTATGTTGAAGCGTTCGTTTCCAGTAACAGTTTGAATTTTGGCGTTTCACTCTGTTTCCTCCAATATTGATAGGTGTACGTGGAACTCTAAATCAAACACGGTTTGTGCTAGCTTCTTCAAACTTGACACGATAATGTAGTTTCAAGTTCTGTCTCTAGGTTTTGTTTCCTCTTGATGTAGCCCTAAGCAGTGACTGGCGAGATACACTGTCCTTGAAAGGGGTTGCCAAGCTACCCAAAATTACGAATCTCCAGAAATCTCAGCAACTATTTTTTCACCCAAACTGGATGATACTTTCAGGTAATGATCAGTACACTAAGCCCACTTGGTTCCCCAAATTTCGTTCTTCTATGTTGAACCGTTCGTTTCCAGTAACAGTTTGAATTTTGGCGTTTCACTCTGTTTTCTCCTATATTGATAGATGTATGTGGAACTCTAAATCAAACACGGTTTGTGCTAGCTTCTTGAAACTTGACACGATAATGTAGTTTCAAGTTCTATCTCTAGGTTTTGTTTCCTCTTGATGTAGCCCTAAGCAGTGACTGGCGAGATACACTGTCCTTGAAAGGGGTTGCCAAGCTTCCCAAAATTACGAATCTCCAGAAATCTCAGAAACTATTTTTTCACCCAAACTGGATGATACTTTCAGGTAATGATCAGTACACTAAGCCCACTTGGTTCCCCAAATTTCGTTCTTCTATGTTGAAGCGTTCGTTTCCAGTAACAGTTTGAATGTTGGCGTTTCACTCTGTTTTCTCCTATATTGATAGACGTATGTGGAACTCTAAATCAAACACGGTTTGTGCTAGCTTCTTGAAACTTGACACGATAATGTAGTTTCAAGTTCTGTCTCTAGGTTTTGTTTCCTCTTGATGTAGCCCTAAGCAGTGACTGGCGAGATACACTGTCCTTGAAAGGGGTTGCCAAGCTACCCAAAATTACGAATCTCCAGAAATCTCAGCAACTATTTTTTCACCCAAACTGGATGATACTTTCAGGTAATGATCAGTACACTAAGCCCACTTGGTTCCCCAAATTTGGTTCTTCTATGTTGAAGCGTTCGTTTCCAGTAACAGTTTGAATTTTGGCGTTTCACTCTGTTTCCTCCAATATTGATAGGTGTACGTGGAACTCTAAATCAAACACGGTTTGTGCTAGCTTCTTCAAACTTGACACGATAATGTAGTTTCAAGTTCTGTCTCTAGGTTTTGTTTCCTCTTGATGTAGCCCTAAGCAGTGACTGGCGAGATACACTGTCCTTGAAAGGGGTTGCCAAGCTACCCAAAATTACGAATCTCCAGAAATCTCAGCAACTATTTTTTCACCCAAACTGGATGATACTTTCAGGTAATGATCAGTACACTAAGCCCACTTGGTTCCCCAAATTTCGTTCTTCTATGTTGAACCGTTCGTTTCCAGTAACAGTTTGAATTTTGGCGTTTCACTCTGTTTTCTCCTATATTGATAGATGTATGTGGAACTCTAAATCAAACACGGTTTGTGCTAGCTTCTTGAAACTTGACACGATAATGTAGTTTCAAGTTCTATCTCTAGGTTTTGTTTCCTCTTGATGTAGCCCTAAGCAGTGACTGGCGAGATACACTGTCCTTGAAAGGGGTTGCCAAGCTTCCCAAAATTACGAATCTCCAGAAATCTCAGCAACTATTTTTTCACCCAAACTGGATGATACTTTCAGGTAATGATCAGTACACTAAGCCCACTTGGTTCCCCAAATTTCGTTCTTCTATGTTGAAGCGTTCGTTTCCAGTAACAGTTTGAATGTTGGCGTTTCACTCTGTTTTCTCCTATATTGATAGACGTATGTGGAACTCTAAATCAAACACGGTTTGTGCTAGCTTCTTGAAACTTGACACGATAATGTAGTTTCAAGTTCTGTCTCTAGGTTTTGTTTCCTCTTGATGTAGCCCTAAGCAGTGACTGGCGAGATACACTGTCCTTGAAAGGGGTTGCCAAGCTTCCCAAAATTACGAATCTCCAGAAATCTCAGCAACTATTTTTTCACCCAAACTGGATGATACTTTCAGGTAATGATCAGTACACTAAGCCCACTTGGTTCCCCAAATTTCGTTCTTCTATGTTGAACCGTTCGTTTCCAGTAACAGTTTGAATGTTGGCGTTTCACTCTGTTTTCTCCTATATTGATAGATGTATGTGGAACTCTAAATCAAACACGGTTTGTGCTAGCTTTTTGAAACTTGACACGATAATGTAGTTTCAAGTTCTATCTCGAGGTTTTGTTTCCTCTTGATGTAGCCCTAAGCAGTGACTGGCGAGATACACTGTCCTTGAAAGGGGTTGCCAAGCTTCCCAAAATTACGAATCTCCAGAAATCTCAGCAACTATTTTTTCACCCAAACTGGATGATACTTTCAGGTAATGATCAGTACACTAAGCCCACTTGGTTCCCCAAATTTCGTTCTTCTATGTTGAAGCGTTCGTTTCCAGTAACAGTTTGAATGTTGGCGTTTCACTCTGTTTTCTCCTATATTGATAGACGTATGTGGAACTCTAAATCAAACACGGTTTGTGCTAGCTTCTTGAAACTTGACACGATAATGTAGTTTCAAGTTCTGTCTCTAGGTTTTGTTTCCTCTTGATGTAGCCCTAAGCAGTGACTGGCGAGATACACTGTCCTTGAAAGGGGTTGCCAAGCTACCCAAAATTACGAATCTCCAGAAATCTCAGCAACTATTTTTTCACCCAAACTGGATGATACTTTCAGGTAATGATCAGTACACTAAGCCCACTTGGTTCCCCAAATATGGTTCTTCTATGTTGAAGCGTTCGTTTCCAGTAACAGTTTGAATTTTGGCGTTTCACTCTGTTTCCTCCAATATTGATAGGTGTATGTGGAACTCTAAATCAAACACGGTTTGTGCTAGCTTCTTGAAACTTGACACTATAATGTAGTTTCAAGTTCTGTCTCTAGGTTTTGTTTCCTCTTGATGTAGCCCTAAGCAGTGACTGGCGAGATACACTGTCCTTGAAAGGGGTTGCCAAGCTACCCAAAATTACGAATCTCCAGAAATCTCAGCAACTATTTTTTCACCCAAACTGGATGATACTTTCAGGTAATGATCAGTACACTAAGCCCAGTTGGTTCCCCAAATTTCGTTCTTCTATGTTGAAGCGTTCGTTTCCAGTAACAGTTTGAATTTTGGCGTTTCACTCTGTTTTCTCCTATATTGATAGATGTATGTGGAACTCTAAATCAAACACGGTTTGTGCTAGCTTCTTGAAACTTGACACGATAATGTAGTTTCAAGTTCTATCTCTAGGTTTTGTTTCCTCTTGATGTAGCCCTAAGCAGTGACTGGCGAGATACACTGTCCTTGAAAGGGGTTGCCAAGCTTCCCAAAATTACGAATCTCCAGAAATCTCAGAAACTATTTTTTCACCCAAACTGGATGATACTTTCAGGTAATTATCAGTACACAAAGCCCACTTGGTTCCCCAAATTTCGTTCTTCTATGTTGAACCGTTCGTTTCCAGTAACAGTTTGAATTTTGGCGTTTCACTCTGTTTTCTCCTATATTGAGAGATGTATGTGGAACTCTAAATCAAACACGGTTTGTGCTAGCTTTTTGAAACTTGACACGATAATGTAGTTTCAAGTTCTGTCTCGAGGTTTTGTTTCCTCTTGATGTAGCCCTAAGCAGTGACTGGCGAGATACACTGTCCTTGAAAGGGGTTGCCAAGCTACCCAAAATTACGAATCTCCAGAAATCTCAGCAACTATTTTTTGACCCAAACTGGATGATACTTTCAGGTAATGATCAGTACACTAAGCCCACTTGGTTCCCCAAATTTCGTTCTTCTATGTTGAACCGTTCGTTTCCAGTAACAGTTTGAATGTTGGCGTTTCACTCTGTTTTCTCCTATATTGATAGATGTATGTGGAACTCTAAATCAAACACGGTTTGTGCTAGCTTCTTCAAACTTGACACGATAATGTAGTTTCAAGTTCTATCTCTCGGTTTTGTTTCCTCTTGATGTAGCCCTAAGCAGTGACTGGCGAGATACACTGTCCTTGAAAGGGGTTGCCAAGCTTCCCAAAATTACGAATCTCCAGAAATCTCAGCAACTATTTTTTCACCCAAACTGGATGATACTTTCAGGTAATGATCAGTACACTAAGCCCACTTGGTTCCCCAAATTTCGTTCTTCTATGTTGAAGCGTTCGTTTCCAGTAACAGTTTGAATGTTGGCGTTTCACTCTGTTTTCTCCTATATTGATAGATGTATGTGGAACTCTAAATCAAACACGGTTTGTGCTAGCTTCTTCAAACTTGACACGATAATGTAGTTTCAAGTTCTATCTCGAGGTTTTGTTTCCTCTTGATGTAGCCCTAAGCAGTGACTGGCGAGATACACTGTCCTTGAAAGGGGTTGCCAAGCTTCCCAAAATTACGAATCTCCAGAAATCTCAGCAACTATTTTTTCACCCAAACTGGATGATACTTTCAGGTAATGATCAGTACACTAAGCCCACTTGGTTCCCCAAATTTCGTTCTTCTATGTTGAAGCGTTCGTTTCCAGTAACAGTTTGAATTTTGGCGTTTCACTCTGTTTCCTCCAATATTGATAGGTGTACGTGGAACTCTAAATCAAACACGGTTTGTGCTAGCTTTTTGAAACTTGACACGATAATGTACATTCAAGTTCTATCTCGATGTTTTGTTTCCTCTTGATGTAGCCCTAAGCAGTGACTGGCGAGATCACACTGTCGTTGAAACGGGTTGCCAAGCTTCCCAAAATTACGAATCTCCTGAAATCTCAGCAAATAATTTTTCACCCAAACTGGATGATACTTTCAGGTAATGATCAGTACACTAAGCCCACTTGGTTCCCCAAATTTCGTTCTTCTATGTTGAAGCGTTCGTTTCCAGTAACAGTTTGAATTTTGGCGTTTCACTCTGTTTTCTACTATATTGATAGATGTATGTGGAACTCTAAATCAAACACGGTTTGTGCTAGCTTCTTGAAACTTGACACGATAATGTAGTTTCAAGTTCTGTCTCTAGGTTTTGTTTCCTCTTGATGTAGCCCTAAGCAGTGACTGGCGAGATACACTGTCCTTGAAAGGGGTTGCCAAGCTTCCCAAAATTACGAATCTCCAGAAATCTCAGCAACTATTTTTTCACCCAAACTGGATGATACTTTCAGGTAATGATCAGTACACTAAGCCCACTTGGTTCCCCAAATTTCGTTCTTCTATGTTGAAGCGTTCGTTTCCAGTAACAGTTTGAATGTTGGCGTTTCACTCTGTTTTCTCCTATATTGATAGATGTATGTGGAACTCTAAATCAAACACGGTTTGTGCTAGCTTTTTGAAACTTGACACGATAATGTAGTTTCAAGTTCTATCTCGAGGTTTTGTTTCCTCTTGATGTAGCCCTAAGCAGTGACTGGCGAGATACACTGTCCTTGAAAGGGGTTGCCAAGCTTCCCAAAATTACGAATCTCCAGAAATCTCAGCAACTATTTTTTCACCCAAACTGGATGATACTTTCAGGTAATGATCAGTACACTAAGCCCACTTGGTTCCCCAAATTTCGTTCTTCTATGTTGAAGCGTTCGTTTCCAGTAACAGTTTGAATGTTGGCGTTTCACTCTGTTTTCTCCTATATTGATAGACGTATGTGGAACTCTAAATCAAACACGGTTTGTGCTAGCTTCTTGAAACTTGACACGATAATGTAGTTTCAAGTTCTGTCTCTAGGTTTTGTTTCCTCTTGATGTAGCCCTAAGCAGTGACTGGCGAGATACACTGTCCTTGAAAGGGGTTGCTAAGCTACCCAAAATTACGAATCTCCAGAAATCTCAGCAACTATTTTTTCACCCAAACTGGATGATACTTTCAGGTAATGATCAGTACACTAAGCCCACTTGGTTCCCCAAATTTGGTTCTTCTATGTTGAAGCGTTCGTTTCCAGTAACAGTTTGAATTTTGGCGTTTCACTCTGTTTCCTCCAATATTGATAGGTGTACGTGGAACTCTAAATCAAACACGGTTTGTGCTAGCTTCTTCAAACTTGACACGATAATGTAGTTTCAAGTTCTGTCTCTAGGTTTTGTATCCTCTTGATGTAGCCCTAAGCAGTGACTGGCGAGATACACTGTCCTTGAAAGGGGTTGCCAAGCTACCCAAAATTACGAATCTCCAGAAATCTCAGCAACTATTTTTTCACCCAAACTGGATGATACTTTCAGGTAATGATCAGTACACTAAGCCCACTTGGTTCCCCAAATTTCGTTCTTCTATGTTGAAGCGTTCGTTTCCAGTAACAGTTTGAATGTTGGCGTTTCGCTCTGTTTTCTCCTATATTGATAGACGTATGTGGAACTCTAAATCAAACACGGTTTGTGCTAGCTTCTTGAAACTTGACACGATAATGTAGTTTCAAGTTCTGTCTCTAGGTTTTGTTTCCTCTTGATGTAGTCCTAAGCAGTGACTGGTGAGATACACTGTCCTTGAAAGGGGTTGCCAAGCTACCCAAAATTACGAATCTCCAGAAATCTCAGCAACTATTTTTTCACCCAAACTGGATGATACTTTCAGGTAATGATCAGTACACTAAGCCCACTTGGTTCCCCAAATTTGGTTCTTCTATGTTGAAGCGTTCGTTTCCAGTAACAGTTTGAATTTTGGCGTTTCACTCTGTTTTCTCCTATATTGATAGATGTATGTGGAACTCTAAATCAAACACGGTTTGTGCTAGCTTCTTAAACCTTGACACGATAATGTAGTTTCAAGTTCTGTCTCTAGGTTTTGTTTCCTCTTGATGTAGCCCTAAGCAGTGACTGGCGAGATACACTGTCCTTGAAAGGGGTTGCCAAGCTTCCCAAAATTACGAATCTCCAGAAATCTCAGCAACTATTTTTTCACCCAAACTGGATGATACTTTCAGGTAATGATCAGTACACTAAGCCCACTTGGTTCCCCAAATTTCGTTCTTCTATGTTGAAGCGTTCGTTTCCAGTAACAGTTTGAATCTTGGCGTTTCACTCTGTTTCCTCCAATATTGATAGGTGTACGTGGAACTCTAAATCAAACACGGTTTGTGCTAGCTTCTTCAAACTTGACACGATAATGTAGTTTCAAGTTCTGTCTCTAGGTTTTGTTTCCTCTTGATGTAGCCCTAAGCAGTGACTGGCGAGATACACTGTCCTTGAAAGGGGTTGCCAAGCTACCCAAAATTACGAATCTCCAGAAATCTCAGCAACTATTTTTTCACCCAAACTGGATGATACTTTCAGGTAATGATCAGTACACTAAGCCCAGTTGGTTCCCCAAATTTCGTTCTTCTATGTTGAAGCGTTCGTTTCCAGTAACAGTTTGAATTTTGGCGTTTCACTCTGTTTCCTCCAATATTGATAGGTGTACGTGGAACTCTAAATCAAACACGGTTTGTGCTAGCTTTTTGAAACTTGACACGATAATGTACATTCAAGTTCTATCTCGATGTTTTGTTTCCTCTTGATGTAGCCCTAAGCAGTGACTGGCGAGATCACACTGTTGTTGAAACGGGTTGCCAAGCTTCCCAAAATTACGAATCTCCTGAAATCTCAGCAAATAATTTTTCACCCAAACTGGATGATACTTTCAGGTAATGATTAGTACACTAAGCCCACTTGGTTCCCCAAATTTCGTTCTTCTATGTTGAAGCGTTCGTTTCCAGTAACAGTTTGAATTTTGGCGTTTCACTCTGTTTTCTACGATATTGATAGATGTATGTGGAACTCTAAATCAAACACGGTTTGTGCTAGCTTCTTGAAACTTGACACGATAATGTAGTTTCAAGTTCTATCTCTAGGTTTTGTTTCCTCTTGATGTAGCCCTAAGCAGTGACTGGCGAGATACACTGTCCTTGAAAGGGGTTGCCAAGCTTCCCAAAATTACGAATCTCCAGAAATCTCAGCAACTATTTTTTCACCCAAACTGGATGATACTTTCAGGTAATGATCAGTACACTAAGCCCACTTGGTTCCCCAAATTTCGTTCTTCTATGTTGAACCGTTCGTTTCCAGTAACAGTTTGAATTTTTGCGTTTCACTCTGTTTTCTCCTATATTGAGAGATGTATGTGGAACTCTAAATCAAACACGGTTTGTGCTAGCTTTTTGAAACTTGACACGATAATGTAGTTTCAAGTTCTGTCTCTAGGTTTTGTTTCCTCTTGATGTAGCCCTAAGCAGTGATTGGCGAGATACACTGTCCTTGAAAGGGGTTGCCAAGCTTCCCAAAATTACGAATCTCCAGAAATCTCAGCAACTATTTTTTCACCCAAACTGGATGATACTTTCAGGTAATGATCAGTACACTAAGCCCACTTGGTTCCCCAAATTTCGTTCTTCTATGTTGAAGCGTTCGTTTCCAGTAACAGTTTGAATGTTGGCGTTTCACTCTGTTTTCTCCTATATTGATAGACGTATGTGGAACTCTAAATCAAACACGGTTTGTGCTAGCTTCTTGAAACTTGACCCGATAATGTAGTTTCAAGTTCTGTCTCTAGGTTTTGTTTCCTCTTGATGTAGCCCTAAGCAGTGACTGGCGAGATACACTGTCCTTGAAAGGGGTTGCCAAGCTACCCAAAATTACGAATCTCCAGAAATCTCAGCAACTATTTTTTCACCCAAACTGGATGATACTTTCAGGTAATGATCAGTACACTAAGCCCACTTGGTTCCCCAAATTTCGTTCTTCTATGTTGAACCGTTCGTTCCCAGTAACAGTTTGAATGTTGGCGTTTCACTCTGTTTTCTCCTATATTGATAGATGTATGTGGAACTCTAAATCAAACACGGTTTGTGCTAGCTTTTTGAAACTTGACACGATAATGTAGTTTCAAGTTCTATCTCTCGGTTTTGTTTCCTCTTGATGTAGCCCTAAGCAGTGACTGGCGAGATACACTGTCCTTGAAAGGGGTTGCCAAGCTTCCCAAAATTACGAATCTCCAGAAATCTCAGAAACTATTTTTTCACCCAAACTGGATGATACTTTCAGGTAATGATCAGTACACTAAGCCCACTTGGTTCCCCAAATTTGGTTCTTCTATGTTGAAGCGTTCGTTTCCAGTAACAGTTTGAATTTTGGCGTTTCACTCTGTTTCCTCCAATATTGATAGGTGTACGTGGAACTCTATATCAAACACGGTTTGTGCTAGCTTCTTCAAACTTGACACGATAATGTAGTTTCAAGTTCTGTCTCTAGGTTTTGTTTCCTCTTGATGTAGCCCTAAGCAGTGACTGGCGAGATACACTGTATTTGAAAGGGGTTGCCAAGCTACCCAAAATTACGAATCTCCAGAAATCTCAGCAACTATTTTTTCACCCAAACTGGATGATACTTTCAGGTAATGATCAGTACACTAAGCCCACTTGGTTCCCCAAATTTCGTTCTTCTATGTTGAAGCGTTCGTTTCCAGTAACAGTTTGAATGTTGGCGTTTCACTCTTTTTCTCCTATATTGATAGATGTATGTGGAACTCTAAATCAAACACGGTTTGTGCTAGCTTCTTCAAACTTGACACGATAATGTAGTTTCAAGTTCTATCTCTAGGTTTTGTTTCCTCTTGATGTAGCCCTAAGCAGTGACTGGCGAGATACACTGTCCTTGAAAGGGGTTGCCAAGCTTCCCAAAATTACGAATCTCCAGAAATCTCAGCAACTATTTTTTCACCCAAACTGGATGATACTTTCAGGTAATGATCAGTACACTAAGCCCACTTGGTTCCCCAAATTTCGTTCTTCTATGTTGAAGCGTTCGTTTCCAGTAACAGTTTGAATTTTGGCGTTTCACTCTGTTTCCTCCAATATTGATAGGTGTACGTGGAACTCTAAATCAAACACGGTTTGTGCTAGCTTCTTGAAACTTGACACTATAATGTAGTTTCAAGTTCTGTCTCTAGGTTTTGTTTCCTCTTGATGTAGCCCTAAGCAGTGACTGGCGAGATACACTGTCCTTGAAAGGGGTTGCCAAGCTACCCAAAATTACGAATCTCCAGAAATCTCAGCAACTATTTTTTCACCCAAACTGGATGATACTTTCAGGTAATGATCAGTACACTAAGCCCACTTGGTTCCCCAAATTTCGTTCTTCTATGTTGAAGCGTTCGTTTCCAGTAACAGTTTGAATGTTGGCGTTTCACTCTGTTTCCTCCAATATTGATAGGTGTACGTGGAACTCTAAATCAAACACGGTTTGTGCTAGCTTCTTGAAACTTGACACTATAATGTAGTTTCAAGTTCTGTCTCTAGGTTTTGTTTCCTCTTGATGTAGCCCTAAGCAGTGACTGGCGAGATACACTGTCCTTGAAAGGGGTTGCCAAGCTACCCAAAATTACGAATCTCCAGAAATCTCAGCAACTATTTTTTCACCCAAACTGGATGATACTTTCAGGTAATGATCAGTACACTAAGCCCACTTGGTTCCCCAAATTTCGTTCTTCTATGTTGAAGCGTTCGTTTCCAGTAACAGTTTGAATGTTGGCGTTTCACTCTGTTTTCTCCTATATTGATAGATGTATGTGGAACTCTAAATCAAACACGGTTTGTGCTAGCTTCTTGAAACTTGACACGATAATGTAGTTTCAAGTTCTGTCTCTAGGTTTTGTTTCCTCTTGATGTAGCCCTAAGCAGTGACTGGCGAGATACACTGTCCTTGAAAGGGGTTGCCAAGCTTCCCAAAATTACGAATCTCCAGAAATCTCAGCAACTATTTTTTCACCCAAACTGGATGATACTTTCAGGTAATGATCAGTACATTAAGCCCACTTGTTTCCCCAAATTTCGTTCTTCTATGTTGAAGCGTTCGTTTCCAGTAACAGTTTGAATGTTGGCGTTTCACTCTGTTTTCTCCTATATTGATAGACGTATGTGGAACTCTAAATCAAACACGGTTTGTGCTAGCTTCTTGAAACTTGACACGATAATGTAGTTTCAAGTTCTGTCTCTAGGTTTTGTTTCCTCTTGATGTAGCCCTAAGCAGTGACTGGCGAGATACACTGTCCTTGAAAGGGGTTGCCAAGCTACCCAAAATTACGAATCTCCAGAAATCTCAGCAACTATTTTATCACCCAAACTGGATGATACTTTCAGGTAATGATCAGTACACTAAGCCCACTTGGTTCCCCAAATTTCGTTCTTCTATGTTGAAGCGTTCGTTTCCAGTAACAGTTTGAATGTTGGCGTTTCACTCTGTTTTCTCCTATATTGATAGATGTATGTGGAACTCTAAATCAAACACGGTTTGTGCTAGCTTCTTCAAACTTGACACGATAATGTAGTTTCAAGTTCTATCTCTAGGTTTTGTTTCCTCTTGATGTAGCCCTAAGCAGTGACTGGCGAGATACACTGTCCTTGAAAGGGGTTGCCAAGCTTCCCAAAATTACGAATCTCCAGAAATCTCAGCAACTATTTTTTCACCCAAACTGGATGATACTTTCAGGTAATGATCAGTACACTAAGCCCACTTGGTTCCCCAAATTTCGTTCTTCTATGTTGAAGCGTTCGTTTCCAGTAACAGTTTGAATTTTGGCGTTTCACTCTGTTTCCTCCAATATTGATAGGTGTACGTGGAACTCTAAATCAAACACGGTTTGTGCTAGCTTCTTGAAACTTGACACTATAATGTAGTTTCAAGTTCTGTCTCTAGGTTTTGTTTCCTCTTGATGTAGCCCTAAGCAGTGACTGGCGAGATACACTGTCCTTGAAAGGGGTTGCCAAGCTACCCAAATTTACGAATCTCCAGAAATCTCAGCAACTATTTTTTCACCCAAACTGGATGATACTTTCAGGTAATGATCAGTACACTAAGCCCAGTTGGTTCCCCAAATTTCGTTCTTCTATGTTGAAGCGTTCGTTTCCAGTAACAGTTTGAATTTTGGCGTTTCACTCTGTTTTCTCCTATATTGATAGATGTATGTGGAACTCTAAATCAAACACGGTTTGTGCTAGCTTCTTGAAACTTGACACGATAATGTAGTTTCAAGTTCTATCTCTAGGTTTTGTTTCCTCTTGATGTAGCCCTAAGCAGTGACTGGCGAGATACACTGTCCTTGAAAGGGGTTGCCAAGCTACCCAAAATTACGAATCTCCAGAAATCTCAGCAACTATTTTTTCACCCAAACTGGATGATACTTTCAGGTAATGATCAGTACACTAAGCCCACTTGGTTCCCCAAATTTCGTTCTTCTATGTTGAAGCGTTCGTTTCCAGTAACAGTTTGAATGTTGGCGTTTCACTCTGTTTTCTCCTATATTGATAGATGTATGTGGAACTCTAAATCAAACACGGTTTGTGCTAGCTTTTTGAAACTTGACACGATAATGTAGTTTCAAGTTCTATCTCTCGGTTTTGTTTCCTCTTGATGGAGCCCTAAGCAGTGACTGGCGAGATACACTGTCCTTGAAAGGGGTTGCCAAGCTTCCCAAAATTACGAATCTCCAGAAATCTCAGCAACTATTTTTTCACCCAAACTGGATGATACTTTCAGGTAATGATCAGTACACTAAGCCCACTTGGTTCCCCAAATTTCGTTCTTCTATGTTGAAGCGTTCGTTTCCAGTAACAGTTTGAATGTTGGCGATTCACTCTGTTTTCTCCTATATTGATAGACGTATGTGGAACTCTAAATCAAACACGGTTTGTGCTAGCTTCTTGAAACTTGACACGATAATGTAGTTTCAAGTTCTGTCTCTAGGTTTTGTTTCCTCTTGATGTAGCCCTAAGCAGTGACTGGCGAGATACACTGTCCTTGAAAGGGGTTGCCAAGCTACCCAAAATTACGAATCTTCAGAAATCTCAGCAACTATTTTTTCACCCAAACTGGATGATACTTTCAGGTAATGATCAGTACACTAAGCCCACTTGGTTCCCCAAATTTGGTTCTTCTATGTTGAAGCGTTCGTTTCCAGTAACAGTTTGAATTTTGGCGTTTCACTCTGTTTCCTCCAATATTGATAGGTGTACGTGGAACTCTATATCAAACACGGTTTGTGCTAGCTTCTTCAAACTTGACACGATAATGTAGTTTCAAGTTCTGTCTCTAGGTTTTGTTTCCTCTTGATGTAGCCCTAAGCAGTGACTGGCGAGATACACTGTCCTTGAAAGGGGTTGCCAAGCTACCCAAAATTACGAATCTCCAGAAATCTCAGCAACTATTTTTTCACCCAAACTGGATGATACTTTCAGGTAATGATCAGTACACTATGCCCACTTGGTTCCCCAAATTTCGTTCTTCTATGTTGAAGCGTTCGTTTCCAGTAACAGTTTGAATGTTGGCGTTTCACTCTGTTTTCTCCTATATTGATAGATGTATGTGGAACTCTAAATCAAACACGGTTTGTGCTAGCTTCTTCAAACTTGACACGATAATGTAGTTTCAAGTTCTATCTCTAGGTTATGTTTCCTCTTGATGTAGCCCTAAGCAGTGACTGGCGAGATACACTGTCCTTGAAAGGGGTTGCCAAGCTTCCCAAAATTACGAATCTCCAGAAATCTCAGCAACTATTTTTTCACCCAAACTGGATGATACTTTCAGGTAATGATCAGTACACTAAGCCCACTTGGTTCCCCAAATTTCGTTCTTCTATGTTGAAGCGTTCGTTTCCAGTAACAGTTTGAATTTTGGCGTTTCACTCTGTTTCCTCCAATATTGATAGGTGTACGTGGAACTCTAAATCAAACACGGTTTGTGCTAGCTTCTTGAAACTTGACACTATAATGTAGTTTCAAGTTCTGTCTCTAGGTTTTGTTTCCTCTTGATGTAGCCCTAAGCAGTGACTGGCGAGATACACTGTCCTTGAAAGGGGTTGCCAAGCTACCCAAAATTACGAATCTCCAGAAATCTCAGCAACTATTTTTTCACCCAAACTGGATGATACTTTCAGGTAATAATCAGTACACTAAGCCCAGTTCGTTCCCCAAATTTCGTTCTTCTATGTTGAAGCGTTTGTTTCCAGTAACAGTTTGAATTTTGGCGTTTCACTCTGTTTTCTCCTATATTGATAGATGTATGTGGAACTCTAAATCAAACACGGTTTGTGCTAGCTTCTTGAAACTTGACACGATAATGTAGTTTCAAGTTCTATCTCTAGGTTTTGTTTCCTCTTCATGTAGCCCTAAGCAGTGACTGGCGAGATACACTGTCCTTGAAAGGGGTTGCCAAGCTACCCAAAATTACGAATCTCCAGAAATCTCAGCAACTATTTTTTCACCCAAACTGGATGATACTTTCAGGTAATGATCAGTACACTAAGCCCACTTGGTTCCCCAAATTTCGTTCTTCTATGTTGAAGCGTTCGTTTCCAGTAACAGTTTGAATGTTGGCGTTTCACTCTGTTTTCTCCTATATTGATAGATGTATGTGGAACTCTAAATCAAACACGGTTTGTGCTAGCTTCTTGAAACTTGACACGATAATGTAGTTTCAAGTTCTATCTCTAGGTTTTGTCTCCTCTTGATGTAGCCCTAAGCAGTGACTGGCGAGATACACTGTCCTTGAAAGGGGTTGCCAAGCTTCCCAAAATTACGAATCTCCAGAAATCTCAGCAACTATTTTTTCACCCAAACTGGATGATACTTTCAGGTAATGATCAGTACACTATGCCCACTTGGTTCCCCAAATTTCGTTCTTCTATGTTGAAGCGTTCGTTTCCAGTAACAGTTTGAATGTTGGCGTTTCACTCTGTTTTCTCCTATATTGATAGATGTATGTGGAACTCTAAATCAAACACGGTTTGTGCTAGCTTTTTGAAACTTGACACGATAATGTAGTTTCAAGTTCTATCTCGAGGTTTTGTTTCCTCTTGATGTAGCCCTAAGCAGTGACTGGCGAGATACACTGTCCTTGAAAGGGGTTGCCAAGCTTCCCAAAATTACGAATCTCCAGAAATCTCAGCAACTATTTTTTCACCCAAACTCGATGATACTTTCAGGTAATGATCAGTACACTAAGCCCACTTGGTTCCCCAAATTTCGTTCTTCTATGTTGAAGCGTTCGTTTCCAGTAACAGTTTGAATGTTGGCGTTTCACTCTGTTTTCTCCTATATTGATAGATGTATGTGGAACTCTAAATCAAACACGGTTTGTGCTAGCTTCTTCAAACTTGACACGATAATGTAGTTTCAAGTTCTATCACTAGGTTTTGTTTCCTCTTGATGTAGCCCTAAGCAGTGACTGGCGAGATACACTGTCCTTGAAAGGGGTTGCCAAGCTTCCCAAAATTACGAATCTCCAGAAATCTCAGCAACTATTTTTTCACCCAAACTGGATGATACTTTCAGGTAATGATCAGTACACTAAGCCCACTTGGTTCCCCAAATTTCGTTCTTCTATGTTGAAGCGTTCGTTTCCAGTAACAGTTTGAATTTTGGCGTTTCACTCTGTTTCCTCCAATATTGATAGGTGTACGTGGAACTCTAAATCAAACACGGTTTGTGCTAGCTTCTTCAAACTTGACACTATAATGTAGTTTCAAGTTCTGTCTCTAGGTTTTGTTTCCTCTTGATGTAGCCCTAAGCAGTGACTGGCGAGATACACTGTCCTTGAAAGGGGTTGCCAAGCTACCCAAAATTACGAATCTCCAGAAATCTCAGCAAATATTTTTTCACCCAAACTGGATGATACTTTCAGGTAATGATCAGTACACTAAGCCCACTTGGTTCCCCAAATTTCGTTCTTCTATGTTGAAGCGTTCGTTTCCAGTAACAGTTTGAATTTTGGCGTTTCACTCTGTTTTCTCCTATATTGATAGATGTATGTGGAACTCTAAATCAAACACGGTTTGTGCTAGCTTCTTGAAACTTGACACGATAATGTAGTTTCAAGTTCTGTCTCTAGGTTTTGTTTCCTCTTGATGTAGCCCTAAGCAGTGACTGGCGAGATACACTGTCCTTGAAAGGGGTTGCCAAGCTACCCAAAATTACGAATCTCCAGAAATCTCAGCAACTATTTTTTCACCCAAACTGGATGATACTTTCAGGTAATGATCAGTACACTAAGCCCACTTGGTTTCCCAAATTTCGTTCTTCTATGTTGAACCGTTCGTTTCCAGTAACAGTTTGAATGTTGGCGTTTCACTCTGTTTTCTCCTATATTGATAGATGTATGTGGAACTCTAAATCAAACACGGTTTGTGCTAGCTTTTTGAAACTTGACACGATAATGTAGTTTCAAGTTCTATCTCTCGCTTTTGTTTCCTCTTGATGTAGCCCTAAGCAGTGACTGGCGAGATACACTGTCCTTGAAAGGGGTTGCCAAGCTTCCCAAAATTACGAATCTCCAGAAATCTCAGCAACTATTTTTTCACCCAAACTGGATGATACTTTCAGGTAATGATCAGTACACTAAGCCCACTTGGTTCCCCAAATTTCGTTCTTCTATGTTGAAGCGTTCGTTTCCAGTAACAGTTTGAATGTTGGCGTTTCACTCTGTTTTCTCCTATATTGATAGACGTATGTGGAACTCTAAATCAAACACGGTTTGTGCTAGCTTCTTGAAACTTGACACGATAATGTAGTTTCAAGTTCTGTCTCTAGGTTTTGTTTCCTCTTGATGTAGCCCTAAGCAGTGACTGGCGAGATACACTGTCCTTGAAAGGGGTTGCCAAGCTACCCAAAATTACGAATCTCCAGAAATCTCAGCAACTATTTTTTCACCCAAACTGGATGATACTTTCAGGTAATGATCAGTACACTAAGCCCACTTGGTTCCCCAAATTTGGTTCTTCTATGTTGAAGCGTTCGTTTCCAGTAACAGTTTGAATTTTGGCGTTTCACTCTGTTTCCTCCAATATTGATAGGTGTACGTGGAACTCTATATCAAACACGGTTTGTGCTAGCTTCTTCAAACTTGACACGATAATGTAGTTTCAAGTTCTGTCTCTAGGTTTTGTTTCCTCTTGATGTAGCCCTAAGCAGTGACTGGCGAGATACACTGTCCTTGAAAGGGGTTGCCAAGCTACCCAAAATTACGAATCTCCAGAAATCTCAGCAACTATTTTTTCACCCAAACTGGATGATACTTTCAGGTAATGATCAGTACACTAAGCCCACTTGGTTCCCCAAATTTCGTTCTTCTATGTTGAAGCGTTCATTTCCAGTAACAGTTTGAATGTTGGCGTTTCACTCTGTTTTCTCCTATATTGATAGATGTATGTGGAACTCTAAATCAAACACGGTTTGTGCTAGCTTCTTCAAACTTGACACGATAATGTAGTTTCAAGTTCTATCTCTAGGTTTTGTTTCCTCTTGATGTAGCCCTAAGCAGTGACTGGCGAGATACACTGTCCTTGAAAGGGGTTGCGAAGCTTCCCAAAATTACGAATCTCCAGAAATCTCAGCAACTATTCTTTCACCCAAACTGGATGATACTTTCAGGTAATGATCAGTACACTAAGCCCACTTGGTTCCCCAAATTTCGTTCTTCTATGTTGAAGCGTTCGTTTCCAGTAACAGTTTGAATGTTGGCGTTTCACTCTGTTTTCTCCTATATTGATAGATGTATGTGGAACTCTAAATCAAACACGGTTTGTGCTAGCTTCTTCAAACTTGACACGATAATGTAGTTTCAAGTTCTATCTCGAGGTTTTGTTTCCTCTTGATGTAGCCCTAAGCAGTGACTGGCGAGATACACTGTCCTTGAAAGGGGTTGCCAAGCTTCCCAAAATTACGAATCTCCAGAAATCTCAGCAACTATTTTTTCACCCAAACTGGATGATACTTTCAGGTAATGATCAGTACACTAAGCCCACTTGGTTCCCCAAATTTCGTTCTTCTATGTTGAAGCGTTCGTTTCCAGTAACAGTTTGAATTTTGGCGTTTCACTCTGTTTCCTCCAATATTGATAGGTGTACGTGGAACTCTAAATCAAACACGGTTTGTGCTAGCTTCTTGAAACTTGACACTATAATGTAGTTTCAAGTTCTGTCTCTAGGTTTTGTTTCCTCTTGATGTAGCCCTAAGCAGTGACTGGCGAGATACACTGTCCTTGAAAGGGGTTGCCAAGCTACCCAAAATTACGAATCTCCAGAAATCTCAGCAACTATTTTTTCACCCAAACTGGATGATACTTTCAGGTAATGATCAGTACACTAAGCCCAGTTGGTTCCCCAAATTTCGTTCTTCTATGTTGAAGCGTTCGTTTCCAGTAACAGTTTGAATTTTGGCGTTTCACTCTGTTTTCTCCTATATTGATAGATGTATGTGGAACTCTAAATCAAACACGGTTTGTGCTAGCTTCTTGAAACTTGACACGATAATGTAGTTTCAAGTTCTATCTCTAGGTTTTGTTTCCTCTTCATGTAGCCCTAAGCAGTGACTGGCGAGATACACTGTCCTTGAAAGGGGTTGCCAAGCTACCCAAAATTACGAATCTCCAGAAATCTCAGCAACTATTTTTTCACCCAAACTGGATGATACTTTCAGGTAATGATCAGTACACTAAGCCCACTTGGTTCCCCAAATTTCGTTCTTCTATGTTGAAGCGTTCGTTTCCAGTAACAGTTTGAATGTTGGCGTTTCACTCTGTTTTCTCCTATATTGATAGATGTATGTGGAACTCTAAATCAAACACGGTTTGTGCTAGCTTCTTGAAACTTGACACGATAATATAGTTTCAAGTTCTATCTCGAGGTTCTGTTTCCTCTTGATGTAGCCCTAAGCAGTGACTGGCGAGATACACTGTCCTTGAAAGGGGTTGCCAAGCTTCCCAAAATTACGAATCTCCAGAAATCTCAGCAACTATTTTTTCACCCAAACTGGATGATACTTTCAGGTAATGATCAGTACACTAAGCCCACTTGGTTCCCCAAATTTCGTTCTTCTATGTTGAAGCGTTCGTTTCCAGTAACAGTTTGAATGTTGGCGTTTCACTCTGTTTTCTCCTATATTGATAGACGTATGTGGAACTCTAAATCAAACACGGTTTGTGCTAGCTTCTTGAAACTTGACACGATAATGTAGTTTCAAGTTCTGTCTCTAGGTTTTGTTTCCTCTTGATGTAGCCCTAAGCAGTGACTGGCGAGATACACTGTCCTTGAAAGGGGTTGCCAAGCTACCCAAAATTACGAATCTTCAGAAATCTCAGCAACTATTTTTTCACCCAAACTGGATGATACTTTCAGGTAATGATCAGTACACTAAGCCCACTTGGTTCCCCAAATTTGGTTCTTCTATGTTGAAGCGTTCGTTTCCAGTAACTGTTTGAATTTTGGCGTTTCACTCTGTTTCCTCCAATATTGATAGGTGTACGTGGAACTCTATATCAAACAAGTGTGTGCTAGCTTCTTCAAACTTGACACGATAATGTAGTTTCAAGTTCTGTCTCTAGGTTTTGTTTCCTCTTGATGTAGCCCTAAGCAGTGACTGGCGAGATACACTGTCCTTGAAAGGGGTTGCCAAGCTACCCAAAATTACGAATCTTCAGAAATCTCAGCAACTATTTTTTCACCCAAACTGGATGATACTTTCAGGTAATGATCAGTACACTAAGCCCACTTGGTTCCCCAAATTTGGTTCTTCTATGTTGAAGCGTTCGTTTCCAGTAACAGTTTGAATTTTGGCGTTTCACTCTGTTTCCTCCAATATTGATAGGTGTACGTGGAACTCTATATCAAACAAGGTTTGTGCTAGCTTCTTCAAACTTGACACGATAATGTAGTTTCAAGTTCTGTCTCTAGGTTTTGTTTCCTCTTGATGTAGCCCTAAGCAGTGACTGGCGAGATACACTGTCCTTGAAAGGGGTTGCCAAGCTACCCAAAATTACGAATCTCCAGAAATCTCAGCAACTATTTTTTCACCCAAACTGGATGATACTTTCAGGTAATGATCAGTACACTAAGCCCACTTGGTTCCCCAAATTTCGTTCTTCTATGTTGAAGCGTTCGTTTCCAGTAACAGTTTGAATGTTGGCGTTTCACTCTGTTTTCTCCTATATTGATAGATGTATGTGGAACTCTAAATCAAACACGGTTTGTGCTAGCTTTTTGAAACTTGACACGATAATGTAGTTTCAAGTTCTATCTCGAGGTTCTGTTTCCTCTTGATGTAGCCCTAAGCAGTGACTGGCGAGATACACTGTCCTTGAAAGGGGTTGCCAAGCTTCCCAAAATTACGAATCTCCAGAAATCTCAGCAACTATTTTTTCACCCAAACTGGATGATACTTTCAGGTAATGATCAGTACACTAAGCCCACTTGGTTCCCCAAATTTCGTTCTTCTATGTTGAAGCGTTCGTTTCCAGTAACAGTTTGAATGTTGGCGTTTCACTCTGTTTTCTCCTATATTGATAGACGTATGTGGAACTCTAAATCAAACACGGTTTGTGCTAGCTTCTTGAAACTTGACACGATAATGTAGTTTCAAGTTCTGTCTCTAGGTTTTGTTTCCTCTTGATGTAGCCCTAAGCAGTGACTGGCGAGATACACTGTCCTTGAAAGGGGTTGCCAAGCTACCCAAAATTACGAATCTTCAGAAATCTCAGCAACTATTTTTTCACCCAAACTGGATGATACTTTCAGGTAATGATCAGTACACTAAGCCCACTTGGTTCCCCAAATTTGGTTCTTCTATGTTGAAGCGTTCGTTTCCAGTAACTGTTTGAATTTTGGCGTTTCACTCTGTTTCCTCCAATATTGATAGGTGTACGTGGAACTCTATATCAAACAAGTGTGTGCTAGCTTCTTCAAACTTGACACGATAATGTAGTTTCAAGTTCTGTCTCTAGGTTTTGTTTCCTCTTGATGTAGCCCTAAGCAGTGACTGGCGAGATACACTGTCCTTGAAAGGGGTTGCCAAGCTACCCAAAATTACGAATCTTCAGAAATCTCAGCAACTATTTTTTCACCCAAACTGGATGATACTTTCAGGTAATGATCAGTACACTAAGCCCACTTGGTTCCCCAAATTTGGTTCTTCTATGTTGAAGCGTTCGTTTCCAGTAACAGTTTGAATTTTGGCGTTTCACTCTGTTTCCTCCAATATTGATAGGTGTACGTGGAACTCTATATCAAACACGGTTTGTGCTAGCTTCTTCAAACTTGACACGATAATGTAGTTTCAAGTTCTGTCTCTAGGTTTTGTTTCCTCTTGATGTAGCCCTAAGCAGTGACTGGCGAGATACACTGTCCTTGAAAGGGGTTGCCAAGCTACCCAAAATTACGAATCTCCAGAAATCTCAGCAACTATTTTTTCACCCAAACTGGATGATACTTTCAGGTAATGATCAGTACACTAAGCCCACTTGGTTCCCCAAATTTCGTTCTTCTATGTTGAAGCGTTCGTTTCCAGTAACAGTTTGAATGTTGGCGTTTCACTCTGTTTTCTCCTATATTGATAGATGTATGTGGAACTCTAAATCAAACACGGTTTGTGCTAGCTTCTTCAAACTTGACACAATAATGTAGTTTCAAGTTCTATCTCTAGGTTTTGTTTCCTCTTGATGTAGCCCTAAGCAGTGACTGGCGAGATACACTGTCCTTGAAAGGGGTTGCCAAGCTTCCCAAAATTACGAATCTCCAGAAATCTCAGCAACTATTTTTTCACCCAAACTGGATGATACTTTCAGGTAATGATCAGTACACTAAGCCCACTTGGTTCCCCAAATTTCGTTCTTCTATGTTGAAGCGTTCGTTTCCAGTAACAGTTTGAATTTTGGCGTTTCACTCTGTTTCCTCCAATATTGATAGGTGTACGTGGAACTCTAAATCAAACACGGTTTGTGCTAGCTTCTTGAAACTTGACACGATAATGTAGTTTCAAGTTCTGTCTCTAGGTTTTGTTTCCTCTTGATGTAGCCCTAAGCAGTGACTGGCGAGATACACTGTCCTTGAAAGGGGTTGCCAAGCTACCCAAAATTACGAATCTCCAGAAATCTCAGCAACTATTTTTTCACCCAAACTGGATGATACTTTCAGGTAATGATCAGTACACTAAGCCCACTTGGTTCCCCAAATTTCGTTCTTCTATGTTGAAGCGTTCGTTTCCAGTAACAGTTTGAATTTTGGCGTTTCACTCTGTTTTCTCCTATATTGATAGATGTATGTGGAACTCTAAATCAAACACGGTTTGTGCTAGCTTCTTGAAACTTGACACGATAATGTAGTTTCAAGTTCTATCTCTAGGTTTTGTTTCCTCTTCATGTAGCCCTAAGCAGTGACTGGCGAGATACACTGTCCTTGAAAGGGGTTGCCAAGCTACCCAAAATTACGAATCTCCAGAAATCTCAGCAACTATTTTTTCACCCAAACTGGATGATACTTTCAGGTAATGATCAGTACACTAAGCCCACTTGGTTCCCCAAATTTCGTTCTTCTATGTTGAAGCGTTCGTTTCCAGTAACAGTTTGAATGTTGGCGTTTCACTCTGTTTTCTCCTATATTGATAGATGTATGTGGAACTCTAAATCAAACACGGTTTGTGCTAGCTTCTTGAAACTTGACACGATAATGTAGTTTCAAGTTCTATCTCTAGGTTTTGTCTCCTCTTGATGTAGCCCTAAGCAGTGACTGGCGAGATACACTGTCCTTGAAAGGGGTTGCCAAGCTTCCCAAAATTACGAATCTCCAGAAATCTCAGCAACTATTTTTTCACCCAAACTGGATGATACTTTCAGGTAATGATCAGTACACTAAGCCCACTTGGTTCCCCAAATTTCGTTCTTCTATGTTGAAGCGTTCGTTTCCAGTAACAGTTTGAATGTTGGCGTTTCACTCTGTTTTCTCCTATATTGATAGATGTATGTGGAACTCTAAATCAAACACGGTTTGTGCTAGCTTTTTGAAACTTGACACGATAATGTAGTTTCAAGTTCTATCTCGAGGTTTTGTTTCCTCTTGATGTAGCCCTAAGCAGTGACTGGCGAGATACACTGTCCTTGAAAGGGGTTGCCAAGCTTCCCAAAATTACGAATCTCCAGAAATCTCAGAAACTATTTTTTCACCCAAACTGGATGATACTTTCAGGTAATGATCAGTACACTAAGCCCACTTGGTTCCCCAAATTTCGTTCTTCTATGTTGAAGCGTTCGTTTCCAGTAACAGTTTGAATTTTGGTGTTTCACTCTGTTTCCTCCAATATTGATAGGTGTACGTGGAACTCTAAATCAAACACGGTTTGTGCTAGCTTCTTCAAACTTGACACTATAATGTAGTTTCAAGTTCTGTCTCTAGGTTTTGTTTCCTCTTGATGTAGCCCTAAGCAGTGACTGGCGAGATACACTGTCCTTGAAAGGGGTTGCGAAGCTACCCAAAATTACGAATCTCCAGAAATCTCAGCAACTATTTTTTCACCCAAACTGGATGATACTTTCAGGTAATGATCAGTACACTAAGCCCAGTTGGTTCCCCAAATTTCGTTCTTCTATGTTGAAGCGTTCGTTTCCAGTAACAGTTTGAATTTTGGCGTTTCACTCTGTTTTCTCCTATATTGATAGATGTATGTGGAACTCTAAATCAAACACGGTTTGTGCTAGCTTCTTGAAACTTGACACGATAATGTAGTTTCAAGTTCTATCTCTAGGTTTTGTTTCCTCTTGATGTAGCCCTAAGCAGTGACTGGCGAGATACACTGTCCTTGAAAGGGGTTGCCAAGCTTCCCAAAATTACGAATCTCCAGAAATCTCAGAAACTATTTTTTCACCCAAACTGGATGATACTTTCAGGTAATGATCAGTACACTAAGCCCACTTGGTTCCCCAAATTTCGTTCTTCTATGTTGAACCGTTCGTTTCCAGTAACAGTTTGAATTTTGGCGTTTCACTCTGTTTTCTCCTATATTGAGAGATGTATGTGGAACTCTAAATCAAACACGGTTTGTGCTAGCTTTTTGAAACTTGACACGATAATGTAGTTTCAAGTTCTGTCTCGAGGTTTTGTTTCCTCTTGATGTAGCCCTAAGCAGTGACTGGCGAGATACACTGTCCTTGAAAGGGGTTGCCAAGCTACCCAAAATTATGAATCTCCAGAAATCTCAGCAACTATTTTTTCACCCAAACTGGATGATACTTTCAGGTAATGATCAGTACACTAAGCCCACTTGGTTCCCCAAATTTCGTTCTTCTATGTTGAAGCGTTCGTTTCCAGTAACAGTTTGAATGTTGGCGTTTCACTCTGTTTTCTCCTATATTGATAGATGTATGTGGAACTCTAAATCAAACACGGTTTGTGCTAGCTTTTTGAAACTTGACACGATAATGTAGTTTCATGTTCTATCTCGAGGTTTTGTTTCCTCTTGATGTAGCCCTAAGCAGTGACTGGCGAGATACACTGTCCTTGAAAGGGGTTGCCAAGCTTCCCAAAATTACGAATCTCCAGAAATCTCAGCAACTATTTTTTCACCCAAACTGGATGATACTTTCAGGTAATGATCAGTACACTAAGCCCACTTGGTTCCCCAAATTTCGTTCTTCTATGTTGAAGCGTTCGTTTCCAGTAACAGTTTGAATGTTGGCGTTTCACTCTGTTTTCTCCTATATTGATAGACGTATGTGGAACTCTAAATCAAACACGGTTTGTGCTAGCTTCTTGAAACTTGACACGATAATGTAGTTTCAAGTTCTGTCTCTAGGTTTTGTTTCCTCTTGATGTAGCCCTAAGCAGTGACTGGCGAGATACACTGTCCTTGAAAGGGGTTGCCAAGCTACCCAAAATTACGAATCTTCAGAATTCTCAGCAACTATTTTTTCACCCAAACTGGATGATACTTTCAGGTAATGATCAGTACACTAAGCCCACTTGGTTCCCCAAATTTCGTTCTTCTATGTTGAAGCGTTCGTTTCCAGTAACAGTTTGAATTTTGGCGTTTCACTCTGTTTCCTCCAATATTGATAGGTGTACGTGGAACTCTATATCAAACACGGTTTGTGCTAGCTTCTTCAAACTTGACACGATAATGTAGTTTCAAGTTCTGTCTCTAGGTTTTGTTTCCTCTTGATGTAGCCCTAAGCAGTGACTGGCGAGATACTCTGTCCTTGAAAGGGGTTGCCAAGCTACCCAAAATTACGAATCTCCAGAAATCTCAGCAACTATTTTTTCACCCAAACTGGATGATACTTTCAGGTAATGATCAGTACACTAAGCCCACTTGGTTCCCCAAATTTCGTTCTTCTATGTTGAAGCGTTCGTTTCCAGTAACAGTTTGAATGTTGGCGTTTCACTCTGTTTTCTCCTATATTGATAGATGTATGTGGAACTCTAAATCAAACACGGTTTGTGCTAGCTTCTTCAAACTTGACACGATAATGTAGTTTCAAGTTCTATCTCTAGGTTTTGTTTCCTCTTGATGTAGCCCTAAGCAGTGACTGGCGAGATACACTGTCCTTGAAAGGGGTTGCCAAGCTTCCCAAAATTACGAATCTCCAGAAATCTCAGCAACTATTTTTTCACCCAAACTGGATGATACTTTCAGGTAATGATCAGTACACTAAGCCCACTTGGTTCCCCAAATTTCGTTCTTCTATGTTGAAGCGTTCGTTTCCAGTAACAGTTTGAATTTTGGCGTTTCACTCTGTTTCCTCCAATATTGATAGGTGTACGTGGAACTCTAAATCAAACACGGTTTGTGCTAGCTTCTTGAAACTTGACACGATAATGTAGTTTCAAGTTCTGTCTCTAGGTTTTGTTTCCTCTTGATGTAGCCCTAAGCAGTGACTGGCGAGATACACTGTCCTTGAAAGGGGTTGCCAAGCTACCCAAAATTACGAATCTCCAGAAATCTCAGCAACTATTTTTTCACCCAAACTGGATGATACTTTCAGGTAATGATCAGTACACTAAGCCCAGTTGGTTCCCCGAATTTCGTTCTTCTATGTTGAAGCGTTCGTTTCCAGTAACAGTTTGAATTTTGGCGTTTCACTCTGTTTTCTCCTATATTGATAGATGTATGTGGAACTCTAAATCAAACACGGTTTGTGCTAGCTTCTTGAAACTTGACACGATAATGTAGTTTCAAGTTCTATCTCTAGGTTTTGTTTCCTCTTGATGTAGCCCTAAGCAGTGACTGGCGAGATACACTGTCCTTGAAAGGGGTTGCCAAGCTTCCCAAAATTACGAATCTCCAGAAATCTCAGAAACTATTTTTTCACCCAAACTGGATGATACTTTCAGGTAATGATCAGTACAGTAAGCCCACTTGGTTCCCCAAATTTCGTTCTTCTATGTTGAACCGTTCGTTTCCAGTAACAGTTTGAATTTTGGCGTTTCACTCTGTTTTCTCCTATATTGAGAGATGTATGTGGAACTCTAAATCAAACACGGTTTGTGCTAGCTTTTTGAAACTTGACACGATAATGTAGTTTCAAGTTCTGTCTCGAGGTTTTGTTTCCTCTTGATGTAGCCCTAAGCAGTGACTGGCGAGATACACTGTCCTTGAAAGGGGTTGCCAAGCTACCCAAAATTATGAATCTCCAGAAATCTCAGCAACTATTTTTTCACCCAAACTGGATGATACTTTCAGGTAATGATCAGTACACTAAGCCCACTTGGTTCCCCAAATTTCGTTCTTCTATGTTGAAGCGTTCGTTTCCAGTAACAGTTTGAATGTTGGCGTTTCACTCTGTTTTCTCCTATATTGATAGATGTATGTGGAACTCTAAATCAAACACGGTTTGTGCTAGCTTTTTGAAACTTGACACGATAATGTAGTTTCAAGTTCTATCTCTCGGTTTTGTTTCCTCTTGATGTAGCCCTAAGCAGTGACTGGCGAGATACACTGTCCTTGAAAGGGGTTGCCAAGCTTCCCAAAATTACGAATCTCCAGAAATCTCAGCAACTATTTTTTCACCCAAACTGGATGATACTTTCAGGTAATGATCAGTACACTAAGCCCACTTGGTTCCCCAAATTTCGTTCTTCTATGTTGAAGCGTTCGTTTCCAGTAAGAGTTTGAATGTTGGCATTTCACTCTGTTTTCTCCTATATTGATAGACGTATGTGGAACTCTAAATCAAACACGGTTTGTGCTAGCTTCTTGAAACTTGACACGATAATGTAGTTTCAAGTTCTGTCTCTAGGTTTTGTTTCCTCTTGATGTAGCCCTAAGCAGTGACTGGCGAGATACACTGTCCTTGAAAGGGGTTGCCAAGCTACCCAAAATTACGAATCTCCAGAAATCTCAGCCACTATTTTTTCACCCAAACTGGATGATACTTTCAGGTAATGATCAGTACACTAAGCCCACTTGGTTCCCCAAATTTGGTTCTTCTATGTTGAAGCGTTCGTTTCCAGTAACAGTTTGAATTTTGGCGTTTCACTCTGTTTCCTCCAATATTGATAGGTGTACGTGGAACTCTATATCAAACACGGTTTGTGCTAGCTTCTTCAAACTTGACACGATAATGTAGTTTCAAGTTCTGTCTCTAGGTTTTGTTTCCTCTTGATGTAGCCATAAGCAGTGACTGGCGAGATACACTGTCCTTGAAAGGGGTTGCCAAGCTACCCAAAATTACGAATCTCCAGAAATCTCAGCAACTATTTTTTCACCCAAACTGGATGATACTTTCAGGTAATGATCAGTACACTAAGCCCACTTGGTTCCCCAAATTTCGTTCTTCTATGTTGAAGCGTTCGTTTCCAGTAACAGTTTGAATGTTGGCGTTTCACTCTGTTTTCTCCTATATTGATAGATGTATGTGGAACTCTAAATCAAACACGGTTTGTGCTAGCTTCTTCAAACTTGACACGATAATGCAGTTTCAAGTTCTATCTCTAGGTTTTGTTTCCTCTTGATGTAGCCCTAAGCAGTGACTGGCGAGATACACTGTCCTTGAAAGGGGTTGCCAAGCTTCCCAAAATTACGAATCTCCAGAAATCTCAGCAACTATTTTTTCACCCAAACTGGATGATACTTTCAGGTAATGATCAGTACACTAAGCCCACTTGGTTCCCCAAATTTGGTTCTTCTATGTTGAAGCGTTCGTTTCCAGTAACAGTTTGAATTTTGGCGTTTCACTCTGTTTCCTCCAATATTGATAGGTGTACGTGGAACTCTAAATCAAACACGGTTTGTGCTAGCTTCTTCAAACTTGACACGATAATGTAGTTTCAAGTTCTGTCTCTAGGTTTTGTTTCCTCTTGATGTAGCCCTAAGCAGTGACTGGCGAGATACACTGTCCTTGAAAGGGGTTGCCAAGCTACCCAAAATTACGAATCTCCAGAAATCTCAGCAACTATTTTTTCACCCAAACTGGATGATACTTTCAGGTAATGATCAGTACACTAAGCCCACTTGGTTCCCCAAATTTCGTTCTTCTATGTTGAACCGTTCGTTTCCAGTAACAGTTTGAATTTTGGCGTTTCACTCTGTTTTCTCCTATATTGATAGATGTATGTGGAACTCTAAATCAAACACGGTTTGTGCTAGCTTCTTGAAACTTGACACGATAATGTAGTTTCAAGTTCTATCTCTAGGTTTTGTTTCCTCTTGATGTAGCCCTAAGCAGTGACTGGCGAGATACACTGTCCTTGAAAGGGGTTGCCAAGCTTCCCAAAATTACGAATCTCCAGAAATCTCAGCAACTATTTTTTCACCCAAACTGGATGATACTTTCAGGTAATGATCAGTACACTAAGCCCACTTGGTTCCCCAAATTTCGTTCTTCTATGTTGAAGCGTTCGTTTCCAGTAACAGTTTGAATGTTGGCGTTTCACTCTGTTTTCTCCTATATTGATAGACGTATGTGGAACTCTAAATCAAACACGGTTTGTGCTAGCTTCTTGAAACTTGACACGATAATGTAGTTTCAAGTTCTGTCTCTAGGTTTTGTTTCCTCTTGATGTAGCCCTAAGCAGTGACTGGCGAGATACACTGTCCTTGAAAGGGGTTGCCAAGCTTCCCAAAATTACGAATCTCCAGAAATCTCAGCAACTATTTTTTCACCCAAACTGGATGATACTTTCAGGTAATGATCAGTACACTAAGCCCACTTGGTTCCCCAAATTTCGTTCTTCTATGTTGAAGCGTTCGTTTCCAGTAACAGTTTGAATGTTGGCGTTTCACTCTGTTTTCTCCTATATTGATAGACGTATGTGGAACTCTAAATCAAACACGGTTTGTGCTAGCTTCTTGAAACTTGACACGATAATGTAGTTTCAAGTTCTGTCTCTAGGTTTTGTTTCCTCTTGATGTAGCCCTAAGCAGTGACTGGCGAGATACACTGTCCTTGAAAGGGGTTGCCAAGCTACCCAAAATTACGAATCTCCAGAAATCTCAGCAACTATTTTTTCACCCAAACTGGATGATACTTTCAGGTAATGATCAGTACACTAAGCCCACTTGGTTCCCCAAATATGGTTCTTCTATGTTGAAGCGTTCGTTTCCAGTAACAGTTTGAATTTTGGCGTTTCACTCTGTTTCCTCCAATATTGATAGGTGTATGTGGAACTCTAAATCAAACACGGTTTGTGCTAGCTTCTTGAAACTTGACACTATAATGTAGTTTCAAGTTCTGTCTCTAGGTTTTGTTTCCTCTTGATGTAGCCCTAAGCAGTGACTGGCGAGATACACTGTCCTTGAAAGGGGTTGCCAAGCTACCCAAAATTACGAATCTCCAGAAATCTCAGCAACTATTTTTTCACCCAAACTGGATGATACTTTCAGGTAATGATCAGTACACTAAGCCCAGTTGGTTCCCCAAATTTCGTTCTTCTATGTTGAAGCGTTCGTTTCCAGTAACAGTTTGAATTTTGGCGTTTCACTCTGTTTTCTCCTATATTGATAGATGTATGTGGAACTCTAAATCAAACACGGTTTGTGCTAGCTTCTTGAAACTTGACACGATAATGTAGTTTCAAGTTCTATCTCTAGGTTTTGTTTCCTCTTGATGTAGCCCTAAGCAGTGACTGGCGAGATACACTGTCCTTGAAAGGGGTTGCCAAGCTTCCCAAAATTACGAATCTCCAGAAATCTCAGAAACTATTTTTTCACCCAAACTGGATGATACTTTCAGGTAATTATCAGTACACAAAGCCCACTTGGTTCCCCAAATTTCGTTCTTCTATGTTGAACCGTTCGTTTCCAGTAACAGTTTGAATTTTGGCGTTTCACTCTGTTTTCTCCTATATTGAGAGATGTATGTGGAACTCTAAATCAAACACGGTTTGTGCTAGCTTTTTGAAACTTGACACGATAATGTAGTTTCAAGTTCTGTCTCGAGGTTTTGTTTCCTCTTGATGTAGCCCTAAGCAGTGACTGGCGAGATACACTGTCCTTGAAAGGGGTTGCCAAGCTACCCAAAATTACGAATCTCCAGAAATCTCAGCAACTATTTTTTGACCCAAACTGGATGATACTTTCAGGTAATGATCAGTACACTAAGCCCACTTGGTTCCCCAAATTTCGTTCTTCTATGTTGAACCGTTCGTTTCCAGTAACAGTTTGAATGTTGGCGTTTCACTCTGTTTTCTCCTATATTGATAGATGTATGTGGAACTCTAAATCAAACACGGTTTGTGCTAGCTTCTTCAAACTTGACACGATAATGTAGTTTCAAGTTCTATCTCTCGGTTTTGTTTCCTCTTGATGTAGCCCTAAGCAGTGACTGGCGAGATACACTGTCCTTGAAAGGGGTTGCCAAGCTTCCCAAAATTACGAATCTCCAGAAATCTCAGCAACTATTTTTTCACCCAAACTGGATGATACTTTCAGGTAATGATCAGTACACTAAGCCCACTTGGTTCCCCAAATTTCGTTCTTCTATGTTGAAGCGTTCGTTTCCAGTAACAGTTTGAATGTTGGCGTTTCACTCTGTTTTCTCCTATATTGATAGATGTATGTGGAACTCTAAATCAAACACGGTTTGTGCTAGCTTCTTCAAACTTGACACGATAATGTAGTTTCAAGTTCTATCTCGAGGTTTTGTTTCCTCTTGATGTAGCCCTAAGCAGTGACTGGCGAGATACACTGTCCTTGAAAGGGGTTGCCAAGCTTCCCAAAATTACGAATCTCCAGAAATCTCAGCAACTATTTTTTCACCCAAACTGGATGATACTTTCAGGTAATGATCAGTACACTAAGCCCACTTGGTTCCCCAAATTTCGTTCTTCTATGTTGAAGCGTTCGTTTCCAGTAACAGTTTGAATTTTGGCGTTTCACTCTGTTTCCTCCAATATTGATAGGTGTACGTGGAACTCTAAATCAAACACGGTTTGTGCTAGCTTTTTGAAACTTGACACGATAATGTACATTCAAGTTCTATCTTGATGTTTTGTTTCCTCTTGATGTAGCCCTAAGCAGTGACTGGCGAGATCACACTGTCGTTGAAACGGGTTGCCAAGCTTCCCAAAATTACGAATCTCCTGAAATCTCAGCAAATAATTTTTCACCCAAACTGGATGATACTTTCAGGTAATGATCAGTACACTAAGCCCACTTGGTTCCCCAAATTTCGTTCTTCTATGTTGAAGCGTTCGTTTCCAGTAACAGTTTGAATTTTGGCGTTTCACTCTGTTTTCTACTATATTGATAGATGTATGTGGAACTCTAAATCAAACACGGTTTGTGCTAGCTTCTTGAAACTTGACACGATAATGTAGTTTCAAGTTCTGTCTCTAGGTTTTGTTTCCTCTTGATGTAGCCCTAAGCAGTGACTGGCGAGATACACTGTCCTTGAAAGGGGTTGCCAAGCTTCCCTAAATTACGAATCTCCAGAAATCTCAGCAACTATTTTTTCACCCAAACTGGATGATACTTTCAGGTAATGATCAGTACACTAAGCCCACTTGGTTCCCCAAATTTCGTTCTTCTATGTTGAAGCGTTCGTTTCCAGTAACAGTTTGAATGTTGGCGTTTCACTCTGTTTTCTCCTATATTGATAGATGTATGTGGAACTCTAAATCAAACACGGTTTGTGCTAGCTTTTTGAAACTTGACACGATAATGTAGTTTCAAGTTCTATCTCGAGGTTTTGTTTCCTCTTGATGTAGCCCTAAGCAGTGACTGGCGAGATACACTGTCCTTGAAAGGGGTTGCCAAGCTTCCCAAAATTACGAATCTCCAGAAATCTCAGCAACTATTTTTTCACCCAAACTGGATGATACTTTCAGGTAATGATCAGTACACTAAGCCCACTTGGTTCCCCAAATTTCGTTCTTCTATGGTGAAGCGTTCGTTTCCAGTAACAGTTTGAATGTTGGCGTTTCACTCTGTTTTCTCCTATATTGATAGACGTATGTGGAACTCTAAATCAAACACGGTTTGTGCTAGCTTCTTGAAACTTGACACGATAATGTAGTTTCAAGTTCTGTCTCTAGGTTTTGTTTCCTCTTGATGTAGCCCTAAGCAGTGACTGGCGAGATACACTGTCCTTGAAAGGGGTTGCTAAGCTACCCAAAATTACGAATCTCCAGAAATCTCAGCAACTATTTTTTCACCCAAACTGGATGATACTTTCAGGTAATGATCAGTACACTAAGCCCACTTGGTTCCCCAAATTTGGTTCTTCTATGTTGAAGCGTTCGTTTCCAGTAACAGTTTGAATTTTGGCGTTTCACTCTGTTTCCTCCAATATTGATAGGTGTACGTGGAACTCTAAATCAAACACGGTTTGTGCTAGCTTCTTCAAACTTGACACGATAATGTAGTTTCAAGTTCTGTCTCTAGGTTTTGTATCCTCTTGATGTAGCCCTAAGCAGTGACTGGCGAGATACACTGTCCTTGAAAGGGGTTGCCAAGCTACCCAAAATTACGAATCTCCAGAAATCTCAGCCACTATTTTTTCACCCAAACTGGATGATACTTTCAGGTAATGATCAGTACACTAAGCCCACTTGGTTCCCCAAATTTCGTTCTTCTATGTTGAAGCGTTCGTTTCCAGTAACAGTTTGAATGTTGGCGTTTCGCTCTGTTTTCTCCTATATTGATAGACGTATGTGGAACTCTAAATCAAACACGGTTTGTGCTAGCTTCTTGAAACTTGACACGATAATGTAGTTTCAAGTTCTGTCTCTAGGTTTTGTTTCCTCTTGATGTAGCCCTAAGCAGTGACTGGCGAGATACACTGTCCTTGAAAGGGGTTGCCAAGCTACCCAAAATTACGAATCTCCAGAAATCTCAGCAACTATTTTTTCACCCAAACTGGATGATACTTTCAGGTAATGATCAGTACACTAAGCCCACTTGGTTCCCCAAATTTCGTTCTTCTATGTTGAAGCGTTCGTTTCCAGTAACAGTTTGAATTTTGGCGTTTCACTCTGTTTTCTCCTATATTGATAGATGTATGTGGAACTCTAAATCAAACACGGTTTGTGCTAGCTTCTTAAACCTTGACACGATAATGTAGTTTCAAGTTCTATCTCTAGGTTTTGTTTCCTCTTGATGTAGCCCTAAGCAGTGACTGGCGAGATACACTGTCCTTGAAAGGGGTTGCCAAGCTTCCCAAAATTACGAATCTCCAGAAATCTCAGCAACTATTTTTTCACCCAAACTGGATGATACTTTCAGGTAATGATCAGTACACTAAGCCCACTTGGTTCCCCAAATTTCGTTCTTCTATGTTGAAGCGTTCGTTTCCAGTAACAGTTTGAATCTTGGCGTTTCACTCTGTTTCCTCCAATATTGATAGGTGTACGTGGAACTCTAAATCAAACACGGTTTGTGCTAGCTTCTTCAAACTTGACACGATAATGTAGTTTCAAGTTCTGTCTCTAGGTTTTGTTTCCTCTTGATGTAGCCCTAAGCAGTGACTGGCGAGATACACTGTCCTTGAAAGGGGTTGCCAAGCTACCCAAAATTACGAATCTCCAGAAATCTCAGCAACTATTTTTTCACCCAAACTGGATGATACTTTCAGGTAATGATCAGTACACTAAGCCCAGTTGGTTCCCCAAATTTCGTTCTTCTATGTTGAAGCGTTCGTTTCCAGTAACAGTTTGAATTTTGGCGTTTCACTCTGTTTCCTCCAATATTGATAGGTGTACGTGGAACTCTAAATCAAACACGGTTTGTGCTAGCTTTTTGAAACTTGACACGATAATGTACATTCAAGTTCTATCTCGATGTTTTGTTTCCTCTTGATGTAGCCCTAAGCAGTGACTGGCGAGATCACACTGTTGTTGAAACGGGTTGCCAAGCTTCCCAAAATTACGAATCTCCTGAAATCTCAGCAAATAATTTTTCACCCAAACTGGATGATACTTTCAGGTAATGATCAGTACACTAAGCCCACTTGGTTCCCCAAATTTCGTTCTTCTATGTTGAAGCGTTCGTTTCCAGTAACAGTTTGAATTTTGGCGTTTCACTCTGTTTTCTACGATATTGATAGATGTATGTGGAACTCTAAATCAAACACGGTTTGTGCTAGCTTCTTGAAACTTGACACGATAATGTAGTTTCAAGTTCTATCTCTAGGTTTTGTTTCCTCTTGATGTAGCCCTAAGCAGTGACTGGCGAGATACACTGTCCTTGAAAGGGGTTGCCAAGCTTCCCAAAATTACGAATCTCCAGAAATCTCAGCAACTATTTTTTCACCCAAACTGGATGATACTTTCAGGTAATGATCAGTACACTAAGCCCACTTGGTTCCCCAAATTTCGTTCTTCTATGTTGAACCGTTCGTTTCCAGTAACAGTTTGAATTTTTGCGTTTCACTCTGTTTTCTCCTATATTGAGAGATGTATGTGGAACTCTAAATCAAACACGGTTTGTGCTAGCTTTTTGAAACTTGACACGATAATGTAGTTTCAAGTTCTGTCTCTAGGTTTTGTTTCCTCTTGATGTAGCCCTAAGCAGTGACTGGCGAGATACACTGTCCTTGAAAGGGGTTGCCAAGCTACCCAAAATTACGAATCTCCAGAAATCTCAGCAACTATTTTTTCACCCAAACTGGATGATACTTTCAGGTAATGATCAGTACACTAAGCCCACTTGGTTCCCCAAATTTCGTTCTTCTATGTTGAACCGTTCGTTTCCAGTAACAGTTTGAATGTTGGCGTTTCACTCTGTTTTCTCCTATATTGATAGATGTATGTGGAACTCTAAATCAAACACGGTTTGTGCTAGCTTCTTGAAACTTGACACGATATTGTAGTTTCAAGTTCTATCTCTCGGTTTTGTTTCCTCTTGATGTAGCCCTAAGCAGTGATTGGCGAGATACACTGTCCTTGAAAGGGGTTGCCAAGCTTCCCAAAATTACGAATCTCCAGAAATCTCAGCAACTATTTTTTCACCCAAACTGGATGATACTTTCAGGTAATGATCAGTACACTAAGCCCACTTGGTTCCCCAAATTTCGTTCTTCTATGTTGAAGCGTTCGTTTCCAGTAACAGTTTGAATGTTGGCGTTTCACTCTGTTTTCTCCTATATTGATAGACGTATGTGGAACTCTAAATCAAACACGGTTTGTGCTAGCTTCTTGAAACTTGACCCGATAATGTAGTTTCAAGTTCTGTCTCTAGGTTTTGTTTCCTCTTGATGTAGCCCTAAGCAGTGACTGGCGAGATACACTGTCCTTGAAAGGGGTTGCCAAGCTACCCAAAATTACGAATCTCCAGAAATCTCAGCAACTATTTTTTCACCCAAACTGGATGATACTTTCAGGTAATGATCAGTACACTAAGCCCACTTGGTTCCCCAAATTTCGTTCTTCTATGTTGAACCGTTCGTTCCCAGTAACAGTTTGAATGTTGGCGTTTCACTCTGTTTTCTCCTATATTGATAGATGTATGTGGAACTCTAAATCAAACACGGTTTGTGCTAGCTTTTTGAAACTTGACACGATAATGTAGTTTCAAGTTCTATCTCTCGGTTTTGTTTCCTCTTGATGTAGCCCTAAGCAGTGACTGGCGAGATACACTGTCCTTGAAAGGGGTTGCCAAGCTTCCCAAAATTACGAATCTCCAGAAATCTCAGAAACTATTTTTTCACCCAAACTGGATGATACTTTCAGGTAATGATCAGTACACTAAGCCCACTTGGTTCCCCAAATTTGGTTCTTCTATGTTGAAGCGTTCGTTTCCAGTAACAGTTTGAATTTTGGCGTTTCACTCTGTTTCCTCCAATATTGATAGGTGTACGTGGAACTCTATATCAAACACGGTTTGTGCTAGCTTCTTCAAACTTGACACGATAATGTAGTTTCAAGTTCTGTCTCTAGGTTTTGTTTCCTCTTGATGTAGCCCTAAGCAGTGACTGGCGAGATACACTGTATTTGAAAGGGGTTGCCAAGCTACCCAAAATTACGAATCTCCAGAAATCTCAGCAACTATTTTTTCACCCAAACTGGATGATACTTTCAGGTAATGATCAGTACACTAAGCCCACTTGGTTCCCCAAATTTCGTTCTTCTATGTTGAAGCGTTCGTTTCCAGTAACAGTTTGAATGTTGGCGTTTCACTCTGTTTTCTCCTATATTGATAGATGTATGTGGAACTCTAAATCAAACACGGTTTGTGCTAGCTTCTTCAAACTTGACACGATAATGTAGTTTCAAGTTCTATCTCTAGGTTTTGTTTCCTCTTGATGTAGCCCTAAGCAGTGACTGGCGAGATACACTGTCCTTGAAAGGGGTTGCCAAGCTTCCCAAAATTACGAATCTCCAGAAATCTCAGCAACTATTTTTTCACCCAAACTGGATGATACTTTCAGGTAATGATCAGTACACTAAGCCCACTTGGTTCCCCAAATTTCGTTCTTCTATGTTGAAGCGTTCGTTTCCAGTAACAGTTTGAATTTTGGCGTTTCACTCTGTTTCCTCCAATATTGATAGGTGTACGTGGAACTCTAAATCAAACACGGTTTGTGCTAGCTTCTTGAAACTTGACACTATAATGTAGTTTCAAGTTCTGTCTCTAGGTTTTGTTTCCTCTTGATGTAGCCCTAAGCAGTGACTGGCGAGATACACTGTCCTTGAAAGGGGTTGCCAAGCTACCCAAAATTACGAATCTCCAGAAATCTCAGCAACTATTTTTTCACCCAAACTGGATGATACTTTCAGGTAATGATCAGTACACTAAGCCCACTTGGTTCCCCAAATTTCGTTCTTCTATGTTGAAGCGTTCGTTTCCAGTAACAGTTTGAATGTTGGCGTTTCACTCTGTTTCCTCCAATATTGATAGGTGTACGTGGAACTCTAAATCAAACACGGTTTGTGCTAGCTTCTTGAAACTTGACAATATAATGTAGTTTCAAGTTCTGTCTCTAGGTTTTGTTTCCTCTTGATGTAGCCCTAAGCAGTGACTGGCGAGATACACTGTCCTTGAAAGGGGTTGCCAAGCTACCCAAAATTACGAATCTCCAGAAATCTCAGCAACTATTTTTTCACCCAAACTGGATGATACTTTCAGGTAATGATCAGTACACTAAGCCCACTTGGTTCCCCAAATTTCGTTCTTCTATGTTGAAGCGTTCGTTTCCAGTAACAGTTTGAATGTTGGCGTTTCACTCTGTTTTCTCCTATATTGATAGATGTATGTGGAACTCTAAATCAAACACGGTTTGTGCTAGCTTCTTGAAACTTGACACGATAATGTAGTTTCAAGTTCTGTCTCTAGGTTTTGTTTCCTCTTGATGTAGCCCTAAGCAGTGACTGGCGAGATACACTGTCCTTGAAAGGGGTTGCCAAGCTTCCCAAAATTACGAATCTCCAGAAATCTCAGCAACTATTTTTTCACCCAAACTGGATGATACTTTCAGGTAATGATCAGTACATTAAGCCCACTTGTTTCCCCAAATTTCGTTCTTCTATGTTGAAGCGTTCGTTTCCAGTAACAGTTTGAATGTTGGCGTTTCACTCTGTTTTCTCCTATATTGATAGACGTATGTGGAACTCTAAATCAAACACGGTTTGTGCTAGCTTCTTGAAACTTGACACGATAATGTAGTTTCAAGTTCTGTCTCTAGGTTTTGTTTCCTCTTGATGTAGCCCTAAGCAGTGACTGGCGAGATACACTGTCCTTGAAAGGGGTTGCCAAGCTACCCAAAATTACGAATCTCCAGAAATCTCAGCAACTATTTTATCACCCAAACTGGATGATACTTTCAGGTAATGATCAGTACACTAAGCCCACTTGGTTCCCCAAATTTCGTTCTTCTATGTTGAAGCGTTCGTTTCCAGTAACAGTTTGAATGTTGGCGTTTCACTCTGTTTTCTCCTATATTGATAGATGTATGTGGAACTCTAAATCAAACACGGTTTGTGCTAGCTTCTTCAAACTTGACACGATAATGTAGTTTCAAGTTCTGTCTCTAGGTTTTGTTTCCTCTATGTAGCCCTAAGCAGTGACTGGCGAGATACACTGTCCTTGAAAGGGGTTGCCAAGCTTCCCAAAATTACGAATCTCCAGAAATCTCAGCAACTATTTTTTCACCCAAACTGGATGATACTTTCAGGTAATGATCAGTACACTAAGCCCACTTGGTTCCCCAAATTTCGTTCTTCTATGTTGAAGCGTTCGTTTCCAGTAACAGTTTGAATTTTGGCGTTTCACTCTGTTTCCTCCAATATTGATAGGTGTACGTGGAACTCTAAATCAAACACGGTTTGTGCTAGCTTCTTGAAACTTGACACTATAATGTAGTTTCAAGTTCTGTCTCTAGGTTTTGTTTCCTCTTGATGTAGCCCTAAGCAGTGACTGGCGAGATACACTGTCCTTGAAAGGGGTTGCCAAGCTACCCAAAATTACGAATCTCCAGAAATCTCAGCAACTATTTTTTCACCCAAACTGGATGATACTTTCAGGTAATGATCAGTACACTAAGCCCACTTGGTTCCCCAAATTTCGTTCTTCTATGTTGAAGCGTTCGTTTCCAGTAACAGTTTGAATGTTGGCGTTTCACTCTGTTTTCTCCTATATTGATAGATGTATGTGGAACTCTAAATCAAACACGGTTTGTGCTAGCTTCTTGAAACTTGACACGATAATGTAGTTTCAAGTTCTATCTCTCGGTTTTGTTTCCTCTTGATGTAGCCCTAAGCAGTGACTGGCGAGATACACTGTCCTTGAAAGGGGTTGCCAAGCTACCCAAAATTACGAATCTCCAGAAATCTCAGCAACTATTTTTTCACCCAAACTGGATGATACTTTCAGGTAATGATCAGTACACTAAGCCCACTTGGTTCCCCAAATTTCGTTCTTCTATGTTGAAGCGTTCGTTTCCAGTAACAGTTTGAATGTTGGCGTTTCACTCTGTTTTCTCCTATATTGATAGACGTATGTGGAACTCTAAATCAAACACGGTTTGTGCTAGCTTCTTGAAACTTGACACGATAATGTAGTTTCAAGTTCTGTCTCTAGGTTTTGTTTCCTCTTGATGTAGCCCTAAGCAGTGACTGGCGAGATACACTGTCCTTGAAAGGGGTTGCCAAGCTTCCCAAAATTACGAATCTCCAGAAATCTCAGCAACTATTTTTTCACCCAAACTGGATGATACTTTCAGGTAATGATCAGTACACTAAGCCCACTTGGTTCCCCAAATTTCGTTCTTCTATGTTGAAGCGTTCGTTTCCAGTAACAGTTTGAATGTTGGCGATTCACTCTGTTTCCTCCAATATTGATAGGTGTACGTGGAACTCTAAATCAAACACGGTTTGTGCTAGCTTCTTCAAACTTGACACGATAATGTAGTTTCAAGTTCTGTCTCTAGGTTTTGTTTCCTCTTGATGTAGCCCTAAGCAGTGACTGGCGAGATACACTGTCCTTGAAAGGGGTTGCCAAGCTACCCAAAATTACGAATCTCCAGAAATCTCAGCAACTATTTTTTCACCCAAACTGGATGATACTTTCAGGTAATGATCAGTACACTAAGCCCACTTGGTTCCCCAAATTTCGTTCTTCTATGTTGAAGCGTTCGTTTCCAGTAACAGTTTGAATTTTGGCGTTTCACTCTGTTTCCTCCAATATTGATAGGTGTACGTGGAACTCTAAATCAAACACGGTTTGTGCTAGCTTCTTCAAACTTGACACGATAATGTAGTTTCAAGTTCTATCTCTAGGTTATGTTTCCTCTTGATGTAGCCCTAAGCAGTGACTGGCGAGATACACTGTCCTTGAAAGGGGTTGCCAAGCTTCCCAAAATTACGAATCTCCAGAAATCTCAGCAACTATTTTTTCACCCAAACTGGATGATACTTTCAGGTAATGATCAGTACACTAAGCCCACTTGGTTCCCCAAATTTCGTTCTTCTATGTTGAAGCGTTCGTTTCCAGTAACAGTTTGAATTTTGGCGTTTCACTCTGTTTCCTCCAATATTGATAGGTGTACGTGGAACTCTAAATCAAACACGGTTTGTGCTAGCTTCTTCAAACTTGACACTATAATGTAGTTTCAAGTTCTGTCTCTAGGTTTTGTTTCCTCTTGATGTAGCCCTAAGCAGTGACTGGCGAGATACACTGTCCTTGAAAGGGGTTGCCAAGCTACCCAAAATTACGAATCTCCAGAAATCTCAGCAACTATTTTTTCACCCAAACTGGATGATACTTTCAGGTAATAATCAGTACACTAAGCCCAGTTCGTTCCCCAAATTTCGTTCTTCTATGTTGAAGCGTTTGTTTCCAGTAACAGTTTGAATTTTGGCGTTTCACTCTGTTTTCTCCTATATTGATAGATGTATGTGGAACTCTAAATCAAACACGGTTTGTGCTAGCTTCTTGAAACTTGACACGATAATGTAGTTTCAAGTTCTATCTCTAGGTTTTGTTTCCTCTTGATGTAGCCCTAAGCAGTGACTGGCGAGATACACTGTCCTTGAAAGGGGTTGCCAAGCTACCCAAAATTACGAATCTCCAGAAATCTCAGCAACTATTTTTTCACCCAAACTGGATGATACTTTCAGGTAATGATCAGTACACTAAGCCCACTTGGTTCCCCAAATTTCGTTCTTCTATGTTGAAGCGTTCGTTTCCAGTAACAGTTTGAATGTTGGCGTTTCACTCTGTTTTCTCCTATATTGATAGATGTATGTGGAACTCTAAATCAAACACGGTTTGTGCTAGCTTCTTGAAACTTGACACGATAATGTAGTTTCAAGTTCTATCTCTAGGTTTTGTCTCCTCTTGATGTAGCCCTAAGCAGTGACTGGCGAGATACACTGTCCTTGAAAGGGGTTGCCAAGCTTCCCAAAATTACGAATCTCCAGAAATCTCAGCAACTATTTTTTCACCCAAACTGGATGATACTTTCAGGTAATGATCAGTACACTATGCCCACTTGGTTCCCCAAATTTCGTTCTTCTATGTTGAAGCGTTCGTTTCCAGTAACAGTTTGAATGTTGGCGTTTCACTCTGTTTTCTCCTATATTGATAGATGTATGTGGAACTCTAAATCAAACACGGTTTGTGCTAGCTTTTTGAAACTTGACACGATAATGTAGTTTCAAGTTCTATCTCGAGGTTTTGTTTCCTCTTGATGTAGCCCTAAGCAGTGACTGGCGAGATACACTGTCCTTGAAAGGGGTTGCCAAGCTTCCCAAAATTACGAATCTCCAGAAATCTCAGCAACTATTTTTTCACCCAAACTCGATGATACTTTCAGGTAATGATCAGTACACTAAGCCCACTTGGTTCCCCAAATTTCGTTCTTCTATGTTGAAGCGTTCGTTTCCAGTAACAGTTTGAATGTTGGCGTTTCACTCTGTTTTCTCCTATATTGATAGATGTATGTGGAACTCTAAATCAAACACGGTTTGTGCTAGCTTCTTCAAACTTGACACGATAATGTAGTTTCAAGTTCTATCACTAGGTTTTGTTTCCTCTTGATGTAGCCCTAAGCAGTGACTGGCGAGATACACTGTCCTTGAAAGGGGTTGCCAAGCTTCCCAAAATTACGAATCTCCAGAAATCTCAGCAACTATTTTTTCACCCAAACTGGATGATACTTTCAGGTAATGATCAGTACACTAAGCCCACTTGGTTCCCCAAATTTCGTTCTTCTATGTTGAAGCGTTCGTTTCCAGTAACAGTTTGAATTTTGGCGTTTCACTCTGTTTCCTCCAATATTGATAGGTGTACGTGGAACTCTAAATCAAACACGGTTTGTGCTAGCTTCTTCAAACTTGACACTATAATGTAGTTTCAAGTTCTGTCTCTAGGTTTTGTTTCCTCTTGATGTAGCCCTAAGCAGTGACTGGCGAGATACACTGTCCTTGAAAGGGGTTGCCAAGCTACCCAAAATTACGAATCTCCAGAAATCTCAGCAAATATTTTTTCACCCAAACTGGATGATACTTTCAGGTAATGATCAGTACACTAAGCCCACTTGGTTCCCCAAATTTCGTTCTTCTATGTTGAAGCGTTCGTTTCCAGTAACAGTTTGAATTTTGGCGTTTCACTCTGTTTTCTCCTATATTGATAGATGTATGTGGAACTCTAAATCAAACACGGTTTGTGCTAGCTTCTTGAAACTTGACACGATAATGTAGTTTCAAGTTCTGTCTCTAGGTTTTGTTTCCTCTTGATGTAGCCCTAAGCAGTGACTGGCGAGATACACTGTCCTTGAAAGGGGTTGCCAAGCTACCCAAAATTACGAATCTCCAGAAATCTCAGCAACTATTTTTTCACCCAAACTGGATGATACTTTCAGGTAATGATCAGTACACTAAGCCCACTTGGTTTCCCAAATTTCGTTCTTCTATGTTGAACCGTTCGTTTCCAGTAACAGTTTGAATGTTGGCGTTTCACTCTGTTTTCTCCTATATTGATAGATGTATGTGGAACTCTAAATCAAACACGGTTTGTGCTAGCTTTTTGAAACTTGACACGATAATGTAGTTTCAAGTTCTATCTCTCGCTTTTGTTTCCTCTTGATGTAGCCCTAAGCAGTGACTGGCGAGATACACTGTCCTTGAAAGGGGTTGCCAAGCTTCCCAAAATTACGAATCTCCAGAAATCTCAGCAACTATTTTTTCACCCAAACTGGATGATACTTTCAGGTAATGATCAGTACACTAAGCCCACTTGGTTCCCCAAATTTCGTTCTTCTATGTTGAAGCGTTCGTTTCCAGTAACAGTTTGAATGTTGGCGTTTCACTCTGTTTTCTCCTATATTGATAGACGTATGTGGAACTCTAAATCAAACACGGTTTGTGCTAGCTTCTTGAAACTTGACACGATAATGTAGTTTCAAGTTCTGTCTCTAGGTTTTGTTTCCTCTTGATGTAGCCCTAAGCAGTGACTGGCGAGATACACTGTCCTTGAAAGGGGTTGCCAAGCTACCCAAAATTACGAATCTCCAGAAATCTCAGCAACTATTTTTTCACCCAAACTGGATGATACTTTCAGGTAATGATCAGTACACTAAGCCCACTTGGTTCCCCAAATTTGGTTCTTCTATGTTGAAGCGTTCGTTTCCAGTAACAGTTTGAATTTTGGCGTTTCACTCTGTTTCCTCCAATATTGATAGGTGTACGTGGAACTCTATATCAAACACGGTTTGTGCTAGCTTCTTCAAACTTGACACGATAATGTAGTTTCAAGTTCTGTCTCTAGGTTTTGTTTCCTCTTGATGTAGCCCTAAGCAGTGACTGGCGAGATACACTGTCCTTGAAAGGCGTTGCCAAGCTACCCAAAATTACGAATCTCCAGAAATCTCAGCAACTATTTTTTCACCCAAACTGGAGGATACTTTCAGGTAATGATCAGTACACTAAGCCCACTTGGTTCCCCAAATTTCGTTCTTCTATGTTGAAGCGTTCATTTCCAGTAACAGTTTGAATGTTGGCGTTTCACTCTGTTTTCTCCTATATTGATAGATGTATGTGGAACTCTAAATCAAACACGGTTTGTGCTAGCTTCTTCAAACTTGACACGATAATGTAGTTTCAAGTTCTATCTCTAGGTTTTGTTTCCTCTTGATGTAGCCCTAAGCAGTGACTGGCGAGATACACTGTCCTTGAAAGGGGTTGCGAAGCTTCCCAAAATTACGAATCTCCAGAAATCTCAGCAACTATTCTTTCACCCAAACTGGATGATACTTTCAGGTAATGATCAGTACACTAAGCCCACTTGGTTCCCCAAATTTCGTTCTTCTATGTTGAAGCGTTCGTTTCCAGTAACAGTTTGAATGTTGGCGTTTCACTCTGTTTTCTCCTATATTGATAGATGTATGTGGAACTCTAAATCAAACACGGTTTGTGCTAGCTTTTTGAAACTTGACACGATAATGTAGTTTCAAGTTCTATCTCGAGGTTTTGTTTCCTCTTGATGTAGCCCTAAGCAGTGACTGGCGAGATACACTGACCTTGAAAGGGGTTGCCAAGCTTCCCAAAATTACGAATCTCCAGAAATCTCAGCAACTATTTTTTCACCCAAACTGGATGATACTTTCAGGTAATGATCAGTACACTAAGCCCACTTGGTTCCCCAAATTTCGTTCTTCTATGTTGAAGCGTTCGTTTCCAGTAACAGTTTGAATTTTGGCGTTTCACTCTGTTTCCTCCAATATTGATAGGTGTACGTGGAACTCTAAATCAAACACGGTTTGTGCTAGCTTCTTGAAACTTGACACTATAATGTAGTTTCAAGTTCTGTCTCTAGGTTTTGTTTCCTCTTGATGTAGCCCTAAGCAGTGACTGGCGAGATACACTGTCCTTGAAAGGGGTTGCCAAGCTACCCAAAATTACGAATCTCCAGAAATCTCAGCAACTATTTTTTCACCCAAACTGGATGATACTTTCAGGTAATGATCAGTACACTAAGCCCAGTTGGTTCCCCAAATTTCGTTCTTCTATGTTGAAGCGTTCGTTTCCAGTAACAGTTTGAATTTTGGCGTTTCACTCTGTTTTCTCCTATATTGATAGATGTATGTGGAACTCTAAATCAAACACGGTTTGTGCTAGCTTCTTGAAACTTGACACGATAATGTAGTTTCAAGTTCTATCTCTAGGTTTTGTTTCCTCTTCATGTAGCCCTAAGCAGTGACTGGCGAGATACACTGTCCTTGAAAGGGGTTGCCAAGCTACCCAAAATTACGAATCTCCAGAAATCTCAGCAACTATTTTTTCACCCAAACTGGATGATACTTTCAGGTAATGATCAGTACACTAAGCCCACTTGGTTCCCCAAATTTCGTTCTTCTATGTTGAAGCGTTCGTTTCCAGTAACAGTTTGAATGTTGGCGTTTCACTCTGTTTTCTCCTATATTGATAGATGTATGTGGAACTCTAAATCAAACACGGTTTGTGCTAGCTTCTTGAAACTTGACACGATAATGTAGTTTCAAGTTCTATCTCGAGGTTCTGTTTCCTCTTGATGTAGCCCTAAGCAGTGACTGGCGAGATACACTGTCCTTGAAAGGGGTTGCCAAGCTTCCCAAAATTACGAATCTCCAGAAATCTCAGCAACTATTTTTTCACCCAAACTGGATGATACTTTCAGGTAATGATCAGTACACTAAGCCCACTTGGTTCCCCAAATTTCGTTCTTCTATGTTGAAGCGTTCGTTTCCAGTAACAGTTTGAATGTTGGCGTTTCACTCTGTTTTCTCCTATATTGATAGACGTATGTGGAACTCTAAATCAAACACGGTTTGTGCTAGCTTCTTGAAACTTGACACGATAATGTAGTTTCAAGTTCTGTCTCTAGGTTTTGTTTCCTCTTGATGTAGCCCTAAGCAGTGACTGGCGAGATACACTGTCCTTGAAAGGGGTTGCCAAGCTACCCAAAATTACGAATCTTCAGAAATCTCAGCAACTATTTTTTCACCCAAACTGGATGATACTTTCAGGTAATGATCAGTACACTAAGCCCACTTGGTTCCCCAAATTTGGTTCTTCTATGTTGAAGCGTTCGTTTCCAGTAACTGTTTGAATTTTGGCGTTTCACTCTGTTTCCTCCAATATTGATAGGTGTACGTGGAACTCTATATCAAACAAGTGTGTGCTAGCTTCTTCAAACTTGACACGATAATGTAGTTTCAAGTTCTGTCTCTAGGTTTTGTTTCCTCTTGATGTAGCCCTAAGCAGTGACTGGCGAGATACACTGTCCTTGAAAGGGGTTGCCAAGCTACCCAAAATTACGAATCTTCAGAAATCTCAGCAACTATTTTTTCACCCAAACTGGATGATACTTTCAGGTAATGATCAGTACACTAAGCCCACTTGGTTCCCCAAATTTGGTTCTTCTATGTTGAAGCGTTCGTTTCCAGTAACAGTTTGAATTTTGGCGTTTCACTCTGTTTCCTCCAATATTGATAGGTGTACGTGGAACTCTATATCAAACACGGTTTGTGCTAGCTTCTTCAAACTTGACACGATAATGTAGTTTCAAGTTCTGTCTCTAGGTTTTGTTTCCTCTTGATGTAGCCCTAAGCAGTGACTGGCGAGATACACTGTCCTTGAAAGGGGTTGCCAAGCTACCCAAAATTACGAATCTCCAGAAATCTCAGCAACTATTTTTTCACCCAAACTGGATGATACTTTCAGGTAATGATCAGTACACTAAGCCCACTTGGTTCCCCAAATTTCGTTCTTCTATGTTGAAGCGTTCGTTTCCAGTAACAGTTTGAATGTTGGCGTTTCACTCTGTTTTCTCCTATATTGATAGATGTATGTGGAACTCTAAATCAAACACGGTTTGTGCTAGCTTCTTGAAACTTGACACGATAATGTAGTTTCAAGTTCTATCTCTAGGTTTTGTTTCCTCTTCATGTAGCCCTAAGCAGTGACTGGCGAGATACACTGTCCTTGAAAGGGGTTGCCAAGCTACCCAAAATTACGAATCTCCAGAAATCTCAGCAACTATTTTTTCACCCAAACTGGATGATACTTTCAGGTAATGATCAGTACACTAAGCCCACTTGGTTCCCCAAATTTCGTTCTTCTATGTTGAAGCGTTCGTTTCCAGTAACAGTTTGAATGTTGGCGTTTCACTCTGTTTTCTCCTATATTGATAGATGTATGTGGAACTCTAAATCAAACACGGTTTGTGCTAGCTTTTTGAAACTTGACACGATAATGTAGTTTCAAGTTCTATCTCGAGGTTCTGTTTCCTCTTGATGTAGCCCTAAGCAGTGACTGGCGAGATACACTGTCCTTGAAAGGGGTTGCCAAGCTTCCCAAAATTACGAATCTCCAGAAATCTCAGCAACTATTTTTTCACCCAAACTGGATGATACTTTCAGGTAATGATCAGTACACTAAGCCCACTTGGTTCCCCAAATTTCGTTCTTCTATGTTGAAGCGTTCGTTTCCAGTAACAGTTTGAATGTTGGCGTTTCACTCTGTTTTCTCCTATATTGATAGACGTATGTGGAACTCTAAATCAAACACGGTTTGTGCTAGCTTCTTGAAACTTGACACGATAATGTAGTTTCAAGTTCTGTCTCTAGGTTTTGTTTCCTCTTGATGTAGCCCTAAGCAGTGACTGGCGAGATACACTGTCCTTGAAAGGGGTTGCCAAGCTACCCAAAATTACGAATCTTCAGAAATCTCAGCAACTATTTTTTCACCCAAACTGGATGATACTTTCAGGTAATGATCAGTACACTAAGCCCACTTGGTTCCCCAAATTTGGTTCTTCTATGTTGAAGCGTTCGTTTCCAGTAACTGTTTGAATTTTGGCGTTTCACTCTGTTTCCTCCAATATTGATAGGTGTACGTGGAACTCTATATCAAACACAGTGTGTGCTAGCTTCTTCAAACTTGACACGATAATGTAGTTTCAAGTTCTGTCTCTAGGTTTTGTTTCCTCTTGATGTAGCCCTAAGCAGTGACTGGCGAGATACACTGTCCTTGAAAGGGGTTGCCAAGCTACCCAAAATTACGAATCTTCAGAAATCTCAGCAACTATTTTTTCACCCAAACTGGATGATACTTTCAGGTAATGATCAGTACACTAAGCCCACTTGGTTCCCCAAATTTGGTTCTTCTATGTTGAAGCGTTCGTTTCCAGTAACAGTTTGAATTTTGGCGTTTCACTCTGTTTCCTCCAATATTGATAGGTGTACGTGGAACTCTATATCAAACACGGTTTGTGCTAGCTTCTTCAAACTTGACACGATAATGTAGTTTCAAGTTCTGTCTCTAGGTTTTGTTTCCTCTTGATGTAGCCCTAAGCAGTGACTGGCGAGATACACTGTCCTTGAAAGGGGTTGCCAAGCTACCCAAAATTACGAATCTCCAGAAATCTCAGCAACTATTTTTTCACCCAAACTGGATGATACTTTCAGGTAATGATCAGTACACTAAGCCCACTTGGTTCCCCAAATTTCGTTCTTCTATGTTGAAGCGTTCGTTTCCAGTAACAGTTTGAATGTTGGCGTTTCACTCTGTTTTCTCCTATATTGATAGATGTATGTGGAACTCTAAATCAAACACGGTTTGTGCTAGCTTCTTCAAACTTGACACAATAATGTAGTTTCAAGTTCTATCTCTAGGTTTTGTTTCCTCTTGATGTAGCCCTAAGCAGTGACTGGCGAGATACACTGTCCTTGAAAGGGGTTGCCAAGCTTCCCAAAATTACGAATCTCCAGAAATCTCAGCAACTATTTTTTCACCCAAACTGGATGATACTTTCAGGTAATGATCAGTACACTAAGCCCACTTGGTTCCCCAAATTTCGTTCTTCTATGTTGAAGCGTTCGTTTCCAGTAACAGTTTGAATGTTGGCGTTTCACTCTGTTTTCTCCTATATTGATAGATGTATGTGGAACTCTAAATCAAACACGGTTTGTGCTAGCTTCTTGAAACTTGACACGATAATGTAGTTTCAAGTTCTATCTCGAGGTTCTGTTTCCTCTTGATGTAGCCCTAAGCAGTGACTGGCGAGATACACTGTCCTTGAAAGGGGTTGCCAAGCTTCCCAAAATTACGAATCTCCAGAAATCTCAGCAACTATTTTTTCACCCAAACTGGATGATACTTTCAGGTAATGATCAGTACACTAAGCCCACTTGGTTCCCCAAATTTCGTTCTTCTATGTTGAAGCGTTCGTTTCCAGTAACAGTTTGAATGTTGGCGTTTCACTCTGTTTTCTCCTATATTGATAGACGTATGTGGAACTCTAAATCAAACACGGTTTGTGCTAGCTTCTTGAAACTTGACACGATAATGTAGTTTCAAGTTCTGTCTCTAGGTTTTGTTTCCTCTTGATGTAGCCCTAAGCAGTGACTGGCGAGATACACTGTCCTTGAAAGGGGTTGCCAAGCTACCCAAAATTACGAATCTTCAGAAATCTCAGCAACTATTTTTTCACCCAAACTGGATGATACTTTCAGGTAATGATCAGTACACTAAGCCCACTTGGTTCCCCAAATTTGGTTCTTCTATGTTGAAGCGTTCGTTTCCAGTAACTGTTTGAATTTTGGCGTTTCACTCTGTTTCCTCCAATATTGATAGGTGTACGTGGAACTCTATATCAAACAAGTGTGTGCTAGCTTCTTCAAACTTGACACGATAATGTAGTTTCAAGTTCTGTCTCTAGGTTTTGTTTCCTCTTGATGTAGCCCTAAGCAGTGACTGGCGAGATACACTGTCCTTGAAAGGGGTTGCCAAGCTACCCAAAATTACGAATCTTCAGAAATCTCAGCAACTATTTTTTCACCCAAACTGGATGATACTTTCAGGTAATGATCAGTACACTAAGCCCACTTGGTTCCCCAAATTTGGTTCTTCTATGTTGAAGCGTTCGTTTCCAGTAACAGTTTGAATTTTGGCGTTTCACTCTGTTTCCTCCAATATTGATAGGTGTACGTGGAACTCTATATCAAACACGGTTTGTGCTAGCTTCTTCAAACTTGACACGATAATGTAGTTTCAAGTTCTGTCTCTAGGTTTTGTTTCCTCTTGATGTAGCCCTAAGCAGTGACTGGCGAGATACACTGTCCTTGAAAGGGGTTGCCAAGCTACCCAAAATTACGAATCTCCAGAAATCTCAGCAACTATTTTTTCACCCAAACTGGATGATACTTTCAGGTAATGATCAGTACACTAAGCCCACTTGGTTCCCCAAATTTCGTTCTTCTATGTTGAAGCGTTCGTTTCCAGTAACAGTTTGAATGTTGGCGTTTCACTCTGTTTTCTCCTATATTGATAGATGTATGTGGAACTCTAAATCAAACACGGTTTGTGCTAGCTTCTTGAAACTTGACACGATAATGTAGTTTCAAGTTCTATCTCTAGGTTTTGTTTCCTCTTCATGTAGCCCTAAGCAGTGACTGGCGAGATACACTGTCCTTGAAAGGGGTTGCCAAGCTACCCAAAATTACGAATCTCCAGAAATCTCAGCAACTATTTTTTCACCCAAACTGGATGATACTTTCAGGTAATGATCAGTACACTAAGCCCACTTGGTTCCCCAAATTTCGTTCTTCTATGTTGAAGCGTTCGTTTCCAGTAACAGTTTGAATGTTGGCGTTTCACTCTGTTTTCTCCTATATTGATAGATGTATGTGGAACTCTAAATCAAACACGGTTTGTGCTAGCTTTTTGAAACTTGACACGATAATGTAGTTTCAAGTTCTATCTCGAGGTTCTGTTTCCTCTTGATGTAGCCCTAAGCAGTGACTGGCGAGATACACTGTCCTTGAAAGGGGTTGCCAAGCTTCCCAAAATTACGAATCTCCAGAAATCTCAGCAACTATTTTTTCACCCAAACTGGATGATACTTTCAGGTAATGATCAGTACACTAAGCCCACTTGGTTCCCCAAATTTCGTTCTTCTATGTTGAAGCGTTCGTTTCCAGTAACAGTTTGAATGTTGGCGTTTCACTCTGTTTTCTCCTATATTGATAGACGTATGTGGAACTCTAAATCAAACACGGTTTGTGCTAGCTTCTTGAAACTTGACACGATAATGTAGTTTCAAGTTCTGTCTCTAGGTTTTGTTTCCTCTTGATGTAGCCCTAAGCAGTGACTGGCGAGATACACTGTCCTTGAAAGGGGTTGCCAAGCTACCCAAAATTACGAATCTTCAGAAATCTCAGCAACTATTTTTTCACCCAAACTGGATGATACTTTCAGGTAATGATCAGTACACTAAGCCCACTTGGTTCCCCAAATTTGGTTCTTCTATGTTGAAGCGTTCGTTTCCAGTAACTGTTTGAATTTTGGCGTTTCACTCTGTTTCCTCCAATATTGATAGGTGTACGTGGAACTCTATATCAAACACAGTGTGTGCTAGCTTCTTCAAACTTGACACGATAATGTAGTTTCAAGTTCTGTCTCTAGGTTTTGTTTCCTCTTGATGTAGCCCTAAGCAGTGACTGGCGAGATACACTGTCCTTGAAAGGGGTTGCCAAGCTACCCAAAATTACGAATCTTCAGAAATCTCAGCAACTATTTTTTCACCCAAACTGGATGATACTTTCAGGTAATGATCAGTACACTAAGCCCACTTGGTTCCCCAAATTTGGTTCTTCTATGTTGAAGCGTTCGTTTCCAGTAACAGTTTGAATTTTGGCGTTTCACTCTGTTTCCTCCAATATTGATAGGTGTACGTGGAACTCTATATCAAACACGGTTTGTGCTAGCTTCTTCAAACTTGACACGATAATGTAGTTTCAAGTTCTGTCTCTAGGTTTTGTTTCCTCTTGATGTAGCCCTAAGCAGTGACTGGCGAGATACACTGTCCTTGAAAGGGGTTGCCAAGCTACCCAAAATTACGAATCTCCAGAAATCTCAGCAACTATTTTTTCACCCAAACTGGATGATACTTTCAGGTAATGATCAGTACACTAAGCCCACTTGGTTCCCCAAATTTCGTTCTTCTATGTTGAAGCGTTCGTTTCCAGTAACAGTTTGAATGTTGGCGTTTCACTCTGTTTTCTCCTATATTGATAGATGTATGTGGAACTCTAAATCAAACACGGTTTGTGCTAGCTTCTTCAAACTTGACACAATAATGTAGTTTCAAGTTCTATCTCTAGGTTTTGTTTCCTCTTGATGTAGCCCTAAGCAGTGACTGGCGAGATACACTGTCCTTGAAAGGGGTTGCCAAGCTTCCCAAAATTACGAATCTCCAGAAATCTCAGCAACTATTTTTTCACCCAAACTGGATGATACTTTCAGGTAATGATCAGTACACTAAGCCCACTTGGTTCCCCAAATTTCGTTCTTCTATGTTGAAGCGTTCGTTTCCAGTAACAGTTTGAATTTTGGCGTTTCACTCTGTTTCCTCCAATATTGATAGGTGTACGTGGAACTCTAAATCAAACACGGTTTGTGCTAGCTTCTTGAAACTTGACACTATAATGTAGTTTCAAGTTCTGTCTCTAGGTTTTGTTTCCTCTTGATGTAGCCCTAAGCAGTGACTGGCGAGATACACTGTCCTTGAAAGGGGTTGCCAAGCTACCCAAAATTACGAATCTCCAGAAATCTCAGCAACTATTTTTTCACCCAAACTGGATGATACTTTCAGGTAATGATCAGTACACTAAGCCCACTTGGTTCCCCAAATTTCGTTCTTCTATGTTGAAGCGTTCGTTTCCAGTAACAGTTTGAATTTTGGCGTTTCACTCTGTTTTCTCCTATATTGATAGATGTATGTGGAACTCTAAATCAAACACGGTTTGTGCTAGCTTCTTGAAACTTGACACGATAATGTAGTTTCAAGTTCTATCTCTAGGTTTTGTTTCCTCTTCATGTAGCCCTAAGCAGTGACTGGCGAGATACACTGTCCTTGAAAGGGGTTGCCAAGCTACCCAAAATTACGAATCTCCAGAAATCTCAGCAACTATTTTTTCACCCAAACTGGATGATACTTTCAGGTAATGATCAGTACACTAAGCCCACTTGGTTCCCCAAATTTCGTTCTTCTATGTTGAAGCGTTCGTTTCCAGTAACAGTTTGAATGTTGGCGTTTCACTCTGTTTTCTCCTATATTGATAGATGTATGTGGAACTCTAAATCAAACACGGTTTGTGCTAGCTTCTTGAAACTTGACACGATAATGTAGTTTCAAGTTCTATCTCTAGGTTTTGTCTCCTCTTGATGTAGCCCTAAGCAGTGACTGGCGAGATACACTGTCCTTGAAAGGGGTTGCCAAGCTTCCCAAAATTATGAATCTCCAGAAATCTCAGCAACTATTTTTTCACCCAAACTGGATGATACTTTCAGGTAATGATCAGTACACTAAGCCCACTTGGTTCCCCAAATTTCGTTCTTCTATGTTGAAGCGTTCGTTTCCAGTAACAGTTTGAATGTTGGCGTTTCACTCTGTTTTCTCCTATATTGATAGATGTATGTGGAACTCTAAATCAAACACGGTTTGTGCTAGCTTTTTGAAACTTGACACGATAATGTAGTTTCAAGTTCTATCTCGAGGTTTTGTTTCCTCTTGATGTAGCCCTAAGCAGTGACTGGCGAGATACACTGTCCTTGAAAGGGGTTGCCAAGCTTCCCAAAATTACGAATCTCCAGAAATCTCAGAAACTATTTTTTCACCCAAACTGGATGATACTTTCAGGTAATGATCAGTACACTAAGCCCACTTGGTTCCCCAAATTTCGTTCTTCTATGTTGAAGCGTTCGTTTCCAGTAACAGTTTGAATTTTGGCGTTTCACTCTGTTTCCTCCAATATTGATAGGTGTACGTGGAACTCTAAATCAAACACGGTTTGTGCTAGCTTCTTCAAACTTGACACTATAATGTAGTTTCAAGTTCTGTCTCTAGGTTTTGTTTCCTCTTGATGTAGCCCTAAGCAGTGACTGGCGAGATACACTGTCCTTGAAAGGGGTTGCGAAGCTACCCAAAATTACGAATCTCCAGAAATCTCAGCAACTATTTTTTCACCCAAACTGGATGATACTTTCAGGTAATGATCAGTACACTAAGCCCAGTTGGTTCCCCAAATTTCGTTCTTCTATGTTGAAGCGTTCGTTTCCAGTAACAGTTTGAATTTTGGCGTTTCACTCTGTTTTCTCCTATATTGATAGATGTATGTGGAACTCTAAATCAAACACGGTTTGTGCTAGCTTCTTGAAACTTGACACGATAATGTAGTTTCAAGTTCTATCTCTAGGTTTTGTTTCCTCTTGATGTAGCCCTAAGCAGTGACTGGCGAGATACACTGTCCTTGAAAGGGGTTGCCAAGCTTCCCAAAATTACGAATCTCCAGAAATCTCAGAAACTATTTTTTCACCCAAACTGGATGATACTTTCAGGTAATGATCAGTACACTAAGCCCACTTGGTTCCCCAAATTTCGTTCTTCTATGTTGAACCGTTCGTTTCCAGTAACAGTTTGAATTTTGGCGTTTCACTCTGTTTTCTCCTATATTGAGAGATGTATGTGGAACTCTAAATCAAACACGGTTTGTGCTAGCTTTTTGAAACTTGACACGATAATGTAGTTTCAAGTTCTGTCTCGAGGTTTTGTTTCCTCTTGATGTAGCCCTAAGCAGTGACTGGCGAGATACACTGTCCTTGAAAGGGGTTGCCAAGCTACCCAAAATTATGAATCTCCAGAAATCTCAGCAACTATTTTTTCACCCAAACTGGATGATACTTTCAGGTAATGATCAGTACACTAAGCCCACTTGGTTCCCCAAATTTCGTTCTTCTATGTTGAAGCGTTCGTTTCCAGTAACAGTTTGAATGTTGGCGTTTCACTCTGTTTTCTCCTATATTGATAGATGTATGTGGAACTCTAAATCAAACACGGTTTGTGCTAGCTTTTTGAAACTTGACACGATAATGTAGTTTCATGTTCTATCTCGAGGTTTTGTTTCCTCTTGATGTAGCCCTAAGCAGTGACTGGCGAGATACACTGTCCTTGAAAGGGGTTGCCAAGCTTCCCAAAATTACGAATCTCCAGAAATCTCAGCAACTATTTTTTCACCCAAACTGGATGATACTTTCAGGTAATGATCAGTACACTAAGCCCACTTGGTTCCCCAAATTTCGTTCTTCTATGTTGAAGCGTTCGTTTCCAGTAACAGTTTGAATGTTGGCGTTTCACTCTGTTTTCTCCTATATTGATAGACGTATGTGGAACTCTAAATCAAACACGGTTTGTGCTAGCTTCTTGAAACTTGACACGATAATGTAGTTTCAAGTTCTGTCTCTAGGTTTTGTTTCCTCTTGATGTAGCCCTAAGCAGTGACTGGCGAGATACACTGTCCTTGAAAGGGGTTGCCAAGCTACCCAAAATTACGAATCTTCAGAATTCTCAGCAACTATTTTTTCACCCAAACTGGATGATACTTTCAGGTAATGATCAGTACACTAAGCCCACTTGGTTCCCCAAATTTCGTTCTTCTATGTTGAAGCGTTCGTTTCCAGTAACAGTTTGAATTTTGGCGTTTCACTCTGTTTCCTCCAATATTGATAGGTGTACGTGGAACTCTATATCAAACACGGTTTGTGCTAGCTTCTTCAAACTTGACACGATAATGTAGTTTCAAGTTCTGTCTCTAGGTTTTGTTTCCTCTTGATGTAGCCCTAAGCAGTGACTGGCGAGATACACTGTCCTTGAAAGGGGTTGCCAAGCTACCCAAAATTACGAATCTCCAGAAATCTCAGCAACTATTTTTTCACCCAAACTGGATGATACTTTCAGGTAATGATCAGTACACTAAGCCCACTTGGTTCCCCAAATTTCGTTCTTCTATGTTGAAGCGTTCGTTTCCAGTAACAGTTTGAATGTTGGCGTTTCACTCTGTTTTCTCCTATATTGATAGATGTATGTGGAACTCTAAATCAAACACGGTTTGTGCTAGCTTCTTCAAACTTGACACGATAATGTAGTTTCAAGTTCTATCTCTAGGTTTTGTTTCCTCTTGATGTAGCCCTAAGCAGTGACTGGCGAGATACACTGTCCTTGAAAGGGGTTGCCAAGCTTCCCAAAATTACGAATCTCCAGAAATCTCAGCAACTATTTTTTCACCCAAACTGGATGATACTTTCAGGTAATGATCAGTACACTAAGCCCACTTGGTTCCCCAAATTTCGTTCTTCTATGTTGAAGCGTTCGTTTCCAGTAACAGTTTGAATTTTGGCGTTTCACTCTGTTTCCTCCAATATTGATAGGTGTACGTGGAACTCTAAATCAAACACGGTTTGTGCTAGCTTCTTGAAACTTGACACGATAATGTAGTTTCAAGTTCTGTCTCTAGGTTTTGTTTCCTCTTGATGTAGCCCTAAGCAGTGACTGGCGAGATACACTGTCCTTGAAAGGGGTTGCCAAGCTACCCAAAATTACGAATCTCCAGAAATCTCAGCAACTATTTTTTCACCCAAACTGGATGATACTTTCAGGTAATGATCAGTACACTAAGCCCAGTTGGTTCCCCGAATTTCGTTCTTCTATGTTGAAGCGTTCGTTTCCAGTAACAGTTTGAATTTTGGCGTTTCACTCTGTTTTCTCCTATATTGATAGATGTATGTGGAACTCTAAATCAAACACGGTTTGTGCTAGCTTCTTGAAACTTGACACGATAATGTAGTTTCAAGTTCTATCTCTAGGTTTTGTTTCCTCTTGATGTAGCCCTAAGCAGTGACTGGCGAGATACACTGTCCTTGAAAGGGGTTGCCAAGCTTCCCAAAATTACGAATCTCCAGAAATCTCAGAAACTATTTTTTCACCCAAACTGGATGATACTTTCAGGTAATGATCAGTACACTAAGCCCACTTGGTTCCCCAAATTTCGTTCTTCTATGTTGAACCGTTCGTTTCCAGTAACAGTTTGAATTTTGGCGTTTCACTCTGTTTTCTCCTATATTGAGAGATGTATGTGGAACTCTAAATCAAACACGGTTTGTGCTAGCTTTTTGAAACTTGACACGATAATGTAGTTTCAAGTTCTGTCTCGAGGTTTTGTTTCCTCTTGATGTAGCCCTAAGCAGTGACTGGCGAGATACACTGTCCTTGAAAGGGGTTGCCAAGCTACCCAAAATTATGAATCTCCAGAAATCTCAGCAACTATTTTTTCACCCAAACTGGATGATACTTTCAGGTAATGATCAGTACACTAAGCCCACTTGGTTCCCCAAATTTCGTTCTTCTATGTTGAAGCGTTCGTTTCCAGTAACAGTTTGAATGTTGGCGTTTCACTCTGTTTTCTCCTATATTGATAGATGTATGTGGAACTCTAAATCAAACACGGTTTGTGCTAGCTTTTTGAAACTTGACACGATAATGTAGTTTCAAGTTCTATCTCTCGGTTTTGTTTCCTCTTGATGTAGCCCTAAGCAGTGACTGGCGAGATACACTGTCCTTGAAAGGGGTTGCCAAGCTTCCCAAAATTACGAATCTCCAGAAATCTCAGCAACTATTTTTTCACCCAAACTGGATGATACTTTCAGGTAATGATCAGTACACTAAGCCCACTTGGTTCCCCAAATTTCGTTCTTCTATGTTGAAGCGTTCGTTTCCAGTAAGAGTTTGAATGTTGGCATTTCACTCTGTTTTCTCCTATATTGATAGACGTATGTGGAACTCTAAATCAAACACGGTTTGTGCTAGCTTCTTGAAACTTGACACGATAATGTAGTTTCAAGTTCTGTCTCTAGGTTTTGTTTTCTCTTGATGTAGCCCTAAGCAGTGACTGGCGAGATACACTGTCCTTGAAAGGGGTTGCCAAGCTACCCAAAATTACGAATCTCCAGAAATCTCAGCAACTATTTTTTCACCCAAACTGGATGATACTTTCAGGTAATGATCAGTACACTAAGCCCACTTGGTTCCCCAAATTTGGTTCTTCTATGTTGAAGCGTTCGTTTCCAGTAACAGTTTGAATTTTGGCGTTTCACTCTGTTTCCTCCAATATTGATAGGTGTACGTGGAACTCTAAATCAAACACGGTTTGTGCTAGCTTCTTCAAACTTGACACGATAATGTAGTTTCAAGTTCTGTCTCTAGGTTTTGTTTCCTCTTGATGTAGCCCTAAGCAGTGACTGGCGAGATACACTGTCCTTGAAAGGGGTTGCCAAGCTACCCAAAATTACGAATCTCCAGAAATCTCAGCAACTATTTTTTCACCCAAACTGGATGATACTTTCAGGTAATGATCAGTACACTAAGCCCACTTGGTTCCCCAAATTTCGTTCTTCTATGTTGAAGCGTTCGTTTCCAGTAACAGTTTGAATGTTGGCGTTTCACTCTGTTTTCTCCTATATTGATAGACGTATGTGGAACTCTAAATCAAACACGGTTTGTGCTAGCTTCTTGAAACTTGACACGATAATGTAGTTTCAAGTTCTGTCTCTAGGTTTTGTTTCCTCTTGATGTAGCCCTTAGCAGTGACTGGCGAGATACACTGTCCTTGAAAGGGGTTGCCAAGCTTCCCAAAATTACGAATCTCCTGAAATCTCAGCAACTATTTTTTCACCCAAACTGGATGATACTTTCAGGTAATGATCAGTACACTAAGCCCACTTGGTTCCCCAAATTTCGTTCTTCTATGTTGAAGCGTTCGTTTCCAGTAACAGTTTGAATGTTGGCGTTTCACTCTGTTTTCTCCTATATTGATAGACGTATGTGGAACTCTAAATCAAACACGGTTTGTGCTAGCTTCTTGAAACTTGACACGATAATGTAGTTTCAAGTTCTATCTCTAGGTTTTGTCTCCTCTTGATGTAGCCCTAAGCAGTGACTGGCGAGATACACTGTCCTTGAAAGGGGTTGCCAAGCTTCCCAAAATTACGAATCTCCAGAAATCTCAGCAACTATTTTTTCACCCAAACTGGATGATACTTTCAGGTAATGATCAGTACACTAAGCCCACTTGGTTCCCCAAATTTCGTTCTTCTATGTTGAAGCGTTCGTTTCCAGTAACAGTTTGAATGTTGGCGTTTCACTCTGTTTTCTCCTATATTGATAGATGTATGTGGAACTCCAAATCAAACACGGTTTGTTCTAGCTTTTTGAAACTTGACACGATAATGTAGTTTCAAGTTCTATCTCGAGGTTTTGTTTCCTCTTGATGTAGCCCTAAGCAGTGACTGGCGAGATACACTGTCCTTGAAAGGGGTTGCCAAGCTTCCCAAAATTACGAATCTCCAGAAATCTCAGCAACTATTTTTTCACCCAAACTGGATGATACTTTCAGGTAATGATCAGTACACTAAGCCCACTTGGTTCCCCAAATTTCGTTCTTCTATGTTGAACCGTTCGTTTCCAGTAACAGTTTGAATGTTGGCGTTTCACTCTGTTTTCTCCTATATTGATAGATGTATGTGGAACTCTAAATCAAACACGGTTTGTGCTAGCTTCTTCAAACTTGACACGATAATGTAGTTTCAAGTTCTATCTCTAGGTTTTGTTTCCTCTTGATGTAGCCCTAAGCAGTGACTGGCGAGATACACTGTCCTTGAAAGGGGTTGCCAAGCTTCCCAAAATTACGAATCTCCAGAAATCTCAGCAACTATTTTTTCACCCAAACTGGATGATACTTTCAGGTAATGATCAGTACACTAAGCCCACTTGGTTCCCCAAATTTCGTTCTTCTATGTTGAAGCGTTCGTTTCCAGTAACAGTTTGAATTTTGGCGTTTCACTCTGTTTCCTCCAATATTGATAGGTGTACGTGGAACTCTAAATCAAACACGGTTTGTGCTAGCTTCTTCAAACTTGACACTATAATGTACTTTCAAGTTCTGTCTCTAGGTTTTGTTTCCTCTTGATGTAGCCCTAAGCAGTGACTGGCGAGATACACTGTCCTTGAAAGGGGTTGCGAAGCTACCCAAAATTACGAATCTCCAGAAATCTCAGCAACTATTTTTTCACCCAAACTGGATGATACTTTCAGGTAATGATCAGTACACTAAGCCCAGTTGGTTCCCCAAATTTCGTTCTTCTATGTTGAAGCGTTCGTTTCCAGTAACAGTTTGAATTTTGGCGTTTCACTCTGTTTTCTCCTATATTGATAGATGTATGTGGAACTCTAAATCAAACACGGTTTGTGCTAGCTTCTTGAAACTTGACACGATAATGTAGTTTCAAGTTCTATCTCTAGGTTTTGTTTCCTCTTGATGTAGCCCTAAGCAGTGACTGGCGAGATACACTGTCCTTGAAAGGGGTTGCCAAGCTTCCCAAAATTACGAATCTCCAGAAATCTCAGAAACTATTTTTTCACCCAAACTGGATGATACTTTCAGGTAATGATCAGTACACTAAGCCCACTTGGTTCCCCAAATTTCGTTCTTCTATGTTGAACCGTTCGTTTCCAGTAACAGTTTGAATTTTGACGTTTCACTCTGTTTTCTCCTATATTGAGAGATGTATGTGGAACTCTAAATCAAACACGGTTTGTGCTAGCTTTTTGAAACTTGACACGATAATGTAGTTTCAAGTTCTGTCTCGAGGTTTTGTTTCCTCTTGATGTAGCCCTAAGCAGTGACTGGCGAGATACACTGTCCTTGAAAGGGGTTGCCAAGCTTCCCAAAATTACGAATCTCCAGAAATCTCAGCAACTATTTTTTCACCCAAACTGGATGATACTTTCAGGTAATGATCAGTACACTAAGCCCACTTGGTTTCCCAAATTTCGTTCTTCTATGTTGAAGCGTTCGTTTCCAGTAACAGTTTGAATTTTGGCGTTTCACTCTGTTTCCTCCAATATTGATAGGTGTACGTGGAACTCTAAATCAAACACGGTTTGTGCTAGCTTCTTCAAACTTGACACTATAATGTAGTTTCAAGTTCTGTCTCTAGGTTTTGTTTCCTCTTGATGTAGCCCTAAGCAGTGACTGGCGAGATACACTGTCCTTGAAAGGGGTTGCGAAGCTACCCAAAATTACGAATCTCCAGAAATCTCAGCAACTATTTTTTCACCCAAACTGGATGATACTTTCAGGTAATGATCAGTACACTAAGCCCAGTTGGTTCCCCAAATTTCGTTCTTCTATGTTGAAGCGTTCGTTTCCAGTAACAGTTTGAATTTTGGCGTTTCACTCTGTTTTCTCCTATATTGATAGATGTATGTGGAACTCTAAATCAAACACGGTTTGTGCTAGCTTCTTGAAACTTGACACGATAATGTAGTTTCAAGTTCTATCTCTAGGTTTTGTTTCCTCTTGATGTAGCCCTAAGCAGTGACTGGCGAGATACACTGTCCTTGAAAGGGGTTGCCAAGCTTCCCAAAATTACGAATCTCCAGAAATCTCAGAAACTATTTTTTCACCCAAACTGGATGATACTTTCAGGTAATGATCAGTACACTAAGCCCACTTGGTTCCCCAAATTTCGTTCTTCTATGTTGAACCGTTCGTTTCCAGTAACAGTTTGAATTTTGGCGTTTCACTCTGTTTTCTCCTATATTGAGAGATGTATGTGGAACTCTAAATCAAACACGGTTTGTGCTAGCTTTTTGAAACTTGACACCATAATGTAGTTTCAAGTTCTGTCTCGAGGTTTTGTTTCCTCTTGATGTAGCCCTAAGCAGTGACTGGCGAGATACACTGTCCTTGAAAGGGGTTGCCAAGCTACCCAAAATTATGAATCTCCAGAAATCTCAGCAACTATTTTTTCACCCAAACTGGATGATACTTTCAGGTAATGATCAGTACACTAAGCCCACTTGGTTCCCCAAATTTCGTTCTTCTATGTTGAAGCGTTCGTTTCCAGTAACAGTTTGAATGTTGGCGTTTCACTCTGTTTTCTCCTATATTGATAGATGTATGTGGAACTCTAAATCAAACACGGTTTGTGCTAGCTTTTTGAAACTTGACACGATAATGTAGTTTCAAGTTCTATCTCGAGGTTTTGTTTCCTCTTGATGTAGCCCTAAGCAGTGACTGGCGAGATACACTGTCCTTGAAAGGGGTTGCCAAGCTTCCCAAAATTACGAATCTCCAGAAATCTCAGCAACTATTTTTTCACCCAAACTGGATGATACTTTCAGGTAATGATCAGTACACTAAGCCCACTTGGTTCCCCAAATTTCGTTCTTCTATGTTGAAGCGTTCGTTTCCAGTAACAGTTTGAATGTTGGCGTTTCACTCTGTTTTCTCCTATATTGATAGACGTATGTGGAACTCTAAATCAAACACGGTTTGTGCTAGCTTCTTGAAACTTGACACGATAATGTAGTTTCAAGTTCTGTCTCTAGGTTTTGTTTCCTCTTGATGTAGCCCTAAGCAGTGACTGGCGAGATACACTGTCCTTGAAAGGGGTTGCCAAGCTACCCAAAATTACGAATCTTCAGAATTCTCAGCAACTATTTTTTCACCCAAACTGGATGATACTTTCAGGTAATGATCAGTACACTAAGCCCACTTGGTTCCCCAAATTTGGTTCTTCTATGTTGAAGCGTTCGTTTCCAGTAACAGTTTGAATTTTGGCGTTTCACTCTGTTTCCTCCAATATTGATAGGTGTACGTGGAACTCTATATCAAACACGGTTTGTGCTAGCTTCTTGAAACTTGACACGATAATGTAGTTTCAAGTTCTGTCTCTAGGTTTTGTTTCCTCTTGATGTAGCCCTAAGCAGTGACTGGCGAGATACACTGTCCTTGAAAGGGGTTGCCAAGCTACCCAAAATTACGAATCTCCAGAAATCTCAGCAACTATTTTTTCACCCAAACTGGATGATACTTTCAGGTAATGATCAGTACACTAAGCCCACTTGGTTCCCCAAATTTCGTTCTTCTATGTTGAAGCGTTCGTTTCCAGTAACAGTTTGAATGTTGGCGTTTCACTCTGTTTTCTCCTATATTGATAGATGTATGTGGAACTCTAAATCAAACACGGTTTGTGCTAGCTTCTTCAAACTTGACACGATAATGTAGTTTCAAGTTCTATCTCTAGGTTTTGTTTCCTCTTGATGTAGCCCTAAGCAGTGACTGGCGAGATACACTGTCCTTGAAAGGGGTTGCCAAGCTTCCCAAAATTACGAATCTCCAGAAATCTCAGCAACTATTTTTTCACCCAAACTGGATGATACTTTCAGGTAATGATCAGTACACTAAGCCCACTTGGTTCCCCAAATTTCGTTCTTCTATGTTGAAGCGTTCGTTTCCAGTAACAGTTTGAATTTTGGCGTTTCACTCTGTTTCCTCCAATATTGATAGGTGTACGTGGAACTCTAAATCAAACACGGTTTGTGCTAGCTTCTTGAAACTTGACACGATAATGTAGTTTCAAGTTCTGTCTCTAGGTTTTGTTTCCTCTTGATGTAGCCCTAAGCAGTGACTGGCGAGATACACTGTCCTTGAAAGGGGTTGCCAAGCTACCCAAAATTACGAATCTCCAGAAATCTCAGCAACTATTTTTTCACCCAAACTGGATGATACTTTCAGGTAATGATCAGTACACTAAGCCCAGTTGGTTCCCCGAATTTCGTTCTTCTATGTTGAAGCGTTCGTTTCCAGTAACAGTTTGAATTTTGGCGTTTCACTCTGTTTTCTCCTATATTGATAGATGTATGTGGAACTCTAAATCAAACACGGTTTGTGCTAGCTTCTTGAAACTTGACACGATAATGTAGTTTCAAGTTCTATCTCTAGGTTTTGTTTCCTCTTGATGTAGCCCTAAGCAGTGACTGGCGAGATACACTGTCCTTGAAAGGGGTTGCCAAGCTTCCCAAAATTACGAATCTCCAGAAATCTCAGAAACTATTTTTTCACCCAAACTGGATGATACTTTCAGGTAATGATCAGTACACTAAGCCCACTTGGTTCCCCAAATTTCGTTCTTCTATGTTGAACCGTTCGTTTCCAGTAACAGTTTGAATTTTGGCGTTTCACTCTGTTTTCTCCTATATTGAGAGATGTATGTGGAACTCTAAATCAAACACGGTTTGTGCTAGCTTTTTGAAACTTGACACGATAATGTAGTTTCAAGTTCTGTCTCGAGGTTTTGTTTCCTCTTGATGTAGCCCTAAGCAGTGACTGGCGAGATACACTGTCCTTGAAAGGGGTTGCCAAGCTACCCAAAATTATGAATCTCCAGAAATCTCAGCAACTATTTTTTCACCCAAACTGGATGATACTTTCAGGTAATGATCAGTACACTAAGCCCACTTGGTTCCCCAAATTTCGTTCTTCTATGTTGAAGCGTTCGTTTCCAGTAACAGTTTGAATGTTGGCGTTTCACTCTGTTTTCTCCTATATTGATAGATGTATGTGGAACTCTAAATCAAACACGGTTTGTGCTAGCTTTTTGAAACTTGACACGATAATGTAGTTTCAAGTTCTATCTCTCGGTTTTGTTTCCTCTTGATGTAGCCCTAAGCAGTGACTGGCGAGATACACTGTCCTTGAAAGGGGTTGCCAAGCTTCCCAAAATTACGAATCTCCAGAAATCTCAGCAACTATTTTTTCACCCAAACTGGATGATACTTTCAGGTAATGATCAGTACACTAAGCCCACTTGGTTCCCCAAATTTCGTTCTTCTATGTTGAAGCGTTCGTTTCCAGTAAGAGTTTGAATGTTGGCATTTCACTCTGTTTTCTCCTATATTGATAGACGTATGTGGAACTCTAAATCAAACACGGTTTGTGCTAGCTTCTTGAAACTTGACACGATAATGTAGTTTCAAGTTCTGTCTCTAGGTTTTGTTTTCTCTTGATGTAGCCCTAAGCAGTGACTGGCGAGATACACTGTCCTTGAAAGGGGTTGCCAAGCTACCCAAAATTACGAATCTCCAGAAATCTCAGCAACTATTTTTTCACCCAAACTGGATGATACTTTCAGGTAATGATCAGTACACTAAGCCCACTTGGTTCCCCAAATTTGGTTCTTCTATGTTGAAGCGTTCGTTTCCAGTAACAGTTTGAATTTTGGCGTTTCACTCTGTTTCCTCCAATATTGATAGGTGTACGTGGAACTCTAAATCAAACACGGTTTGTGCTAGCTTCTTCAAACTTGACACGATAATGTAGTTTCAAGTTCTGTCTCTAGGTTTTGTTTCCTCTTGATGTAGCCCTAAGCAGTGACTGGCGAGATACACTGTCCTTGAAAGGGGTTGCCAAGCTTCCCAAAATTACGAATCTCCAGAAATCTCAGCAACTATTTTTTCACCCAAACTGGATGATACTTTCAGGTAATGATCAGTACACTAAGCCCACTTGGTTCCCCAAATTTCGTTCTTCTATGTTGAAGCGTTCGTTTCCAGTAACAGTTTGAATGTTGGCGTTTCACTCTGTTTTCTCCTATATTGATAGACGTATGTGGAACTCTAAATCAAACACGGTTTGTGCTAGCTTCTTGAAACTTGACACGATAATGTAGTTTCAAGTTCTGTCTCTAGGTTTTGTTTCCTCTTGATGTAGCCCTTAGCAGTGACTGGCGAGATACACTGTCCTTGAAAGGGGTTGCCAAGCTTCCCAAAATTACGAATCTCCTGAAATCTCAGCAACTATTTTTTCACCCAAACTGGATGATACTTTCAGGTAATGATCAGTACACTAAGCCCACTTGGTTCCCCAAATTTCGTTCTTCTATGTTGAAGCGTTCGTTTCCAGTAACAGTTTGAATGTTGGCGTTTCACTCTGTTTTCTCCTATATTGATAGACGTATGTGGAACTCTAAATCAAACACGGTTTGTGCTAGCTTCTTGAAACTTGACACGATAATGTAGTTTCAAGTTCTATCTCTAGGTTTTGTCTCCTCTTGATGTAGCCCTAAGCAGTGACTGGCGAGATACACTGTCCTTGAAAGGGGTTGCCAAGCTTCCCAAAATTACGAATCTCCAGAAATCTCAGCAACTATTTTTTCACCCAAACTGGATGATACTTTCAGGTAATGATCAGTACACTAAGCCCACTTGGTTCCCCAAATTTCGTTCTTCTATGTTGAAGCGTTCGTTTCCAGTAACAGTTTGAATGTTGGCGTTTCACTCTGTTTTCTCCTATATTGATAGATGTATGTGGAACTCCAAATCAAACACGGTTTGTTCTAGCTTTTTGAAACTTGACACGATAATGTAGTTTCAAGTTCTATCTCGAGGTTTTGTTTCCTCTTGATGTAGCCCTAAGCAGTGACTGGCGAGATACACTGTCCTTGAAAGGGGTTGCCAAGCTTCCCAAAATTACGAATCTCCAGAAATCTCAGCAACTATTTTTTCACCCAAACTGGATGATACTTTCAGGTAATGATCAGTACACTAAGCCCACTTGGTTCCCCAAATTTCGTTCTTCTATGTTGAACCGTTCGTTTCCAGTAACAGTTTGAATGTTGGCGTTTCACTCTGTTTTCTCCTATATTGATAGATGTATGTGGAACTCTAAATCAAACACGGTTTGTGCTAGCTTCTTCAAACTTGACACGATAATGTAGTTTCAAGTTCTATCTCTAGGTTTTGTTTCCTCTTGATGTAGCCCTAAGCAGTGACTGGCGAGATACACTGTCCTTGAAAGGGGTTGCCAAGCTTCCCAAAATTACGAATCTCCAGAAATCTCAGCAACTATTTTTTCACCCAAACTGGATGATACTTTCAGGTAATGATCAGTACACTAAGCCCACTTGGTTCCCCAAATTTCGTTCTTCTATGTTGAAGCGTTCGTTTCCAGTAACAGTTTGAATTTTGGCGTTTCACTCTGTTTCCTCCAATATTGATAGGTGTACGTGGAACTCTAAATCAAACACGGTTTGTGCTAGCTTCTTCAAACTTGACACTATAATGTACTTTCAAGTTCTGTCTCTAGGTTTTGTTTCCTCTTGATGTAGCCCTAAGCAGTGACTGGCGAGATACACTGTCCTTGAAAGGGGTTGCGAAGCTACCCAAAATTACGAATCTCCAGAAATCTCAGCAACTATTTTTTCACCCAAACTGGATGATACTTTCAGGTAATGATCAGTACACTAAGCCCAGTTGGTTCCCCAAATTTCGTTCTTCTATGTTGAAGCGTTCGTTTCCAGTAACAGTTTGAATTTTGGCGTTTCACTCTGTTTTCTCCTATATTGATAGATGTATGTGGAACTCTAAATCAAACACGGTTTGTGCTAGCTTCTTGAAACTTGACACGATAATGTAGTTTCAAGTTCTATCTCTAGGTTTTGTTTCCTCTTGATGTAGCCCTAAGCAGTGACTGGCGAGATACACTGTCCTTGAAAGGGGTTGCCAAGCTTCCCAAAATTACGAATCTCCAGAAATCTCAGAAACTATTTTTTCACCCAAACTGGATGATACTTTCAGGTAATGATCAGTACACTAAGCCCACTTGGTTCCCCAAATTTCGTTCTTCTATGTTGAACCGTTCGTTTCCAGTAACAGTTTGAATTTTGACGTTTCACTCTGTTTTCTCCTATATTGAGAGATGTATGTGGAACTCTAAATCAAACACGGTTTGTGCTAGCTTTTTGAAACTTGACACGATAATGTAGTTTCAAGTTCTGTCTCGAGGTTTTGTTTCCTCTTGATGTAGCCCTAAGCAGTGACTGGCGAGATACACTGTCCTTGAAAGGGGTTGCCAAGCTTCCCAAAATTACGAATCTCCAGAAATCTCAGCAACTATTTTTTCACCCAAACTGGATGATACTTTCAGGTAATGATCAGTACACTAAGCCCACTTGGTTTCCCAAATTTCGTTCTTCTATGTTGAAGCGTTCGTTTCCAGTAACAGTTTGAATTTTGGCGTTTCACTCTGTTTCCTCCAATATTGATAGGTGTACGTGGAACTCTAAATCAAACACGGTTTGTGCTAGCTTCTTCAAACTTGACACTATAATGTAGTTTCAAGTTCTGTCTCTAGGTTTTGTTTCCTCTTGATGTAGCCCTAAGCAGTGACTGGCGAGATACACTGTCCTTGAAAGGGGTTGCGAAGCTACCCAAAATTACGAATCTCCAGAAATCTCAGCAACTATTTTTTCACCCAAACTGGATGATACTTTCAGGTAATGATCAGTACACTAAGCCCAGTTGGTTCCCCAAATTTCGTTCTTCTATGTTGAAGCGTTCGTTTCCAGTAACAGTTTGAATTTTGGCGTTTCACTCTGTTTTCTCCTATATTGATAGATGTATGTGGAACTCTAAATCAAACACGGTTTGTGCTAGCTTCTTGAAACTTGACACGATAATGTAGTTTCAAGTTCTATCTCTAGGTTTTGTTTCCTCTTGATGTAGCCCTAAGCAGTGACTGGCGAGATACACTGTCCTTGAAAGGGGTTGCCAAGCTTCCCAAAATTACGAATCTCCAGAAATCTCAGAAACTATTTTTTCACCCAAACTGGATGATACTTTCAGGTAATGATCAGTACACTAAGCCCACTTGGTTCCCCAAATTTCGTTCTTCTATGTTGAACCGTTCGTTTCCAGTAACAGTTTGAATTTTGGCGTTTCACTCTGTTTTCTCCTATATTGAGAGATGTATGTGGAACTCTAAATCAAACACGGTTTGTGCTAGCTTTTTGAAACTTGACACCATAATGTAGTTTCAAGTTCTGTCTCGAGGTTTTGTTTCCTCTTGATGTAGCCCTAAGCAGTGACTGGCGAGATACACTGTCCTTGAAAGGGGTTGCCAAGCTACCCAAAATTATGAATCTCCAGAAATCTCAGCAACTATTTTTTCACCCAAACTGGATGATACTTTCAGGTAATGATCAGTACACTAAGCCCACTTGGTTCCCCAAATTTCGTTCTTCTATGTTGAAGCGTTCGTTTCCAGTAACAGTTTGAATGTTGGCGTTTCACTCTGTTTTCTCCTATATTGATAGATGTATGTGGAACTCTAAATCAAACACGGTTTGTGCTAGCTTTTTGAAACTTGACACGATAATGTAGTTTCAAGTTCTATCTCGAGGTTTTGTTTCCTCTTGATGTAGCCCTAAGCAGTGACTGGCGAGATACACTGTCCTTGAAAGGGGTTGCCAAGCTTCCCAAAATTACGAATCTCCAGAAATCTCAGCAACTATTTTTTCACCCAAACTGGATGATACTTTCAGGTAATGATCAGTACACTAAGCCCACTTGGTTCCCCAAATTTCGTTCTTCTATGTTGAAGCGTTCGTTTCCAGTAACAGTTTGAATGTTGGCGTTTCACTCTGTTTTCTCCTATATTGATAGACGTATGTGGAACTCTAAATCAAACACGGTTTGTGCTAGCTTCTTGAAACTTGACACGATAATGTAGTTTCAAGTTCTGTCTCTAGGTTTTGTTTCCTCTTGATGTAGCCCTAAGCAGTGACTGGCGAGATACACTGTCCTTGAAAGGGGTTGCCAAGCTACCCAAAATTACGAATCTTCAGAATTCTCAGCAACTATTTTTTCACCCAAACTGGATGATACTTTCAGGTAATGATCAGTACACTAAGCCCACTTGGTTCCCCAAATTTGGTTCTTCTATGTTGAAGCGTTCGTTTCCAGTAACAGTTTGAATTTTGGCGTTTCACTCTGTTTCCTCCAATATTGATAGGTGTACGTGGAACTCTATATCAAACACGGTTTGTGCTAGCTTCTTCAAACTTGACACGATAATGTAGTTTCAAGTTCTGTCTCTAGGTTTTGTTTCCTCTTGATGTAGCCCTAAGCAGTGACTGGCGAGATACACTGTCCTTGAAAGGGGTTGCCAAGCTACCCAAAATTACGAATCTCCAGAAATCTCAGCAACTATTTTTTCACCCAAACTGGATGATACTTTCAGGTAATGATCAGTACACTAAGCCCACTTGGTTCCCCAAATTTCGTTCTTCTATGTTGAAGCGTTCGTTTCCAGTAACAGTTTGAATGTTGGCGTTTCACTCTGTTTTCTCCTATATTGATAGATGTATGTGGAACTCTAAATCAAACACGGTTTGTGCTAGCTTCTTCAAACTTGACACGATAATGTAGTTTCAAGTTCTATCTCTAGGTTTTGTTTCCTCTTGATGTAGCCCTAAGCAGTGACTGGCGAGATACACTGTCCTTGAAAGGGGTTGCCAAGCTTCCCAAAATTACGAATCTCCAGAAATCTCAGCAACTATTTTTTCACCCAAACTGGATGATACTTTCAGGTAATGATCAGTACACTAAGCCCACTTGGTTCCCCAAATTTCGTTCTTCTATGTTGAAGCGTTCGTTTCCAGTAACAGTTTGAATTTTGGCGTTTCACTCTGTTTCCTCCAATATTGATAGGTGTACGTGGAACTCTAAATCAAACACGGTTTGTGCTAGCTTCTTGAAACTTGACACGATAATGTAGTTTCAAGTTCTGTCTCTAGGTTTTGTTTCCTCTTGATGTAGCCCTAAGCAGTGACTGGCGAGATACACTGTCCTTGAAAGGGGTTGCCAAGCTTCCCAAAATTACGAATCTCCAGAAATCTCAGAAACTATTTTTTCACCCAAACTGGATGATACTTTCAGGTAATGATCAGTACACTAAGCCCACTTGGTTCCCCAAATTTCGTTCTTCTATGTTGAAGCGTTCGTTTCCAGTAACAGTTTGAATTTTGGCGTTTCACTCTGTTTCCTCCAATATTGATAGGTGTACGTGGAACTCTAAATCAAACACGGTTTGTGCTAGCTTCTTCAAACTTGACACTATAATGTAGTTTCAAGTTCTGTCTCTAGGTTTTGTTTCCTCTTGATGTAGCCCTAAGCAGTGACTGGCGAGATACACTGTCCTTGAAAGGGGTTGCGAAGCTACCCAAAATTACGAATCTCCAGAAATCTCAGCAACTATTTTTTCACCCAAACTGGATGATACTTTCAGGTAATGATCAGTACACTAAGCCCAGTTGGTTCCCCAAATTTCGTTCTTCTATGTTGAAGCGTTCGTTTCCAGTAACAGTTTGAATTTTGGCGTTTCACTCTGTTTTCTCCTATATTGATAGATGTATGTGGAACTCTAAATCAAACACGGTTTGTGCTAGCTTCTTGAAACTTGACACGATAATGTAGTTTCAAGTTCTATCTCTAGGTTTTGTTTCCTCTTGATGTAGCCCTAAGCAGTGACTGGCGAGATACACTGTCCTTGAAAGGGGTTGCCAAGCTTCCCAAAATTACGAATCTCCAGAAATCTCAGCAACTATTTTTTCACCCAAACTGGATGATACTTTCAGGTAATGATCAGTACACTAAGCCCACTTGGTTCCCCAAATTTCGTTCTTCTATGTTGAACCGTTCGTTTCCAGTAACAGTTTGAATTTTGGCGTTTCACTCTGTTTTCTCCTATATTGAGAGATGTATGTGGAACTCTAAATC